>NW_027507787.1:212283740-212301240 GCF_037356315.1 Lithobates pipiens
TTTTTTATTTTTATTTTTTCTTTCCTAAGGAAAAAATGTATGTGCTTGCCAGAGAATGATATTAAAGTACAAACATATCTGTACCCTGTACAGTGCATTTATGCTGTCCAGTAAATTTAATGTGTAATCAACACAGATGTATATTATGATGTATTACCCCAAAAAATCCACAATAAAGACATATATATATATATAATTTTTCTGAAACAGTATAAAAACATTTACATTGTTTCCTGTAGGCACACAGCTGTACAGAAATGTATTTATATCTCATAAACATAGATGGAGGCGTATTGTTTAATATATCTATCTATCTATATATATCTATCTATATATATCTATCTATATATATATATATATCTATATATATATATATATCTATATATATATATATATATATATATATATATATATATATACATATATATATATATATATATATATATATATATATATATATATATATATATTTATATATATATATATATATATATATATATATATAGATATATATATATATATATATATATATATATATATATATATATTTATATATATATATATATATATATATATATATATATATATATAGATATATATATATATATATGTATACACATACATATATATACATATATATATATATATATATATATATATATATGAGAGATAATTGTGCCAACTGAGACAGACTGTAGGGTAGTTTGGTGCACCTCGGTGTTCCTAGTGATCCTTAAAAATCAATGAATGCAACGCAATACATTGAAGCAATTTTAATGCACCTTACGGTGTCATATGTTATAATGACTAGGGAATAGTGTACATCTGCACGCATATTGTACATGTGCAGGCTTATATAACATACAAATTCACAGTGATTTTAACCATTTGCTCTTCTTTTTACAACGCGAAAATCCCCCAAAAAATTTACACGCTTCCTGATTTATAAATTTGTCTTAGCCCTCCCAAAAAAAAATGTATTTTATAGTAGGAACTCCAAGTAGCAGATGGGCTTCAAAACTTTACTTTAAATAAGCCAATTATGTTTTTTTTTTTTTTTTTTTTTTTTAAGATTTGGATGCTTCTCCATGTGTGCTTTAACCTTGCGTCAGTAAATTAATTATTATTATTATTATTACTATTTTGTAGGGCCAACAGTTGGCACAGCGCATTACAAAATAAAGGGAGACAGTGGAGTTGCAAATACAATGCAAGAAATATATATATATATATATATATATATATATATATATATATATATATATGTATATATATAAGTAGATGATAAGCTTTCACAGGCAAGGCCCTCCTAACCCTCTTGTCCGGCATTGTATTGTAACTCTACTGTCACCTTTATTTTGTAAAGCGCTGCGCCAACTGTTGGTACTATAAAATTCCTGTATAATAATGTTAATAATATATATATATATATATATATATATATATATATATATATATATATATATATATATATATAAATTATATATATATATATATATTTATAAAAGCAGATGGTAAGCTTTCACAGGCAGGGCCCTCCTATATATATATTATATACGGTATATTATTATATTAATAACATTATTATACAGGAATTTTATAATGCCAACAGTTGGCACAGCACTTTACAAAATAAAGGTGACAGTAGAGTTACAATACAATGCCGGACAAGAGGGTTAGGAGGGCCCTGCCCATGAAAGCGTACAATCTAAATACAATCTAAATAAATATATATAAATATATAAATATATATATATATATATATATATATATATATATATATATATATATATATATATATTTTTTTTTTTATCGTTATTATACAGGAATTTTATAGCACCAACAGTTGACACAGCGCTTTACTTGATAACATAGATAGTAGCGTTACAATACAATGCCAGACAAGGTGGTTAGGAGGGCCCTGCCCATAAAAGCTTACAATCTAAATCTAAGTATATGTATAGTATATATATATATATATATATATATACTGTATATACACACACATATATATATTCACAAACAATACATGTTAAGAAGTCGCTCAAACTAGACAATACACAAAACACACTTCTATGCTCTGTATGTATACACACATGCATAGCAAGCGTCAGCTTTTTGATTTCTACTATATCATAAGCTCATTGCCCTATCTAAAAAAAATAAAAAAAATCAGTTTGCACTCTTTCTAGCGAACGCTGTTCAAATGACTGTCCGAATTAGCATATCTTAAGAGCCCTTTATATTAGAATAAGGAGGTGCTGAGAAATGTGAACACTGCTGAACGCGGGAAACAAGAGCAAAGAAGCAATATCTCCTGTGTACAAAGGGGGGGGAACGGTAATCCAGCCCAGAGGCCACAGGGGGGAGCTGTGGTTCTGTTCTGCGCTCCCAGCAGCCAGCGGGGACATAGCACAAGAAGGCACTGAATCAAAACCTATGGTAAGGGAGGAAAAGGTAGAATTTTATAAGTTCCTGATTTTTTACGACTACGCTGCAACAGTGGAATGTCCACTCAATCTGTTGCGGAGTTGGAATAGCGAGCGTGCACTGGGCATATTAAATACAGGATGAAATGGTGCACTGAATATTTATTAGCAAAAATATAGGTTCTCAAAAACAGAAATAAAACAGGGTAATGGATGAAGAGAAGAATAGATTTAACACTGAAATAAATATCAAAGGTGGGAAGAAAAAAAAAAAAGGGAAAAAATATAATGTTCAAACAAAGCTGCGAATTGGGCCCAGATTTAACGCATCCCCGGAGAGGAGTGGGTTGGACAGACTGCCGGAATTGAGATACTACTTTTAGTATACAGCCCCTGTAATGCTGTCAGGTTTATGTCTTTTGACAAATGTGAAATAAAATTCGTCAAAGTTAGGGCTTGGTAAGTTTGCTATTGAAAATTCAATTGGTAATAACCGGTAGGCACCGTTGCACCCGAGGGCTAAGAGGAAGGGGATGTGGAGATAGCAAGGAGGACTCGAAAATATGCCGATCCCTTTAAAATGTAAAAAAAAAAAAAAAAAAAAATTGTATGCCAGCTTGAATTTTGGGTTTATCGTCACCTTTAATCGACTACTGAGATTTCCTTTTAAACTTGAAGAAAAATGAAGCTGGTTAGAGGAATTCTTTAACAAAAATGGTGATCTGCTTAATAAATATCTATTTTACCAAGGTAAGGTTTATATATTTCTTTATTAAAAATATTAGTTAAAGCTGAATTCCAGCCAATCGACTTAATGCACTGTTTGGCCAGTCTAAAGGTGCCTTATTCTTTTCAAGCCAGTCCTATGAGCCAGGAAGCACTGGCAGGCGGCACAGCCAGGTCCTGGACCTCCCAACAGACTATTCTGCAATAAAGTAACAAAGCCTGGTCCAGGATCCCTCCATTGTGATTGGACAATGAAGGAGCAGCAGCATACTGAAGAGATTATCCTTTTGCTCTCTCCTACTGTTCCTGAGAGCATTGTGCAAAGAAATAAAGAAATGATTGGCTTAGAGTGCTGCCCCTCCCTCACCAGCCACAGAAGGCAGATGCAGGACATTCAGGTGTTACTAAACCCAAAACTGTCAAATAAGTCTGTATATGCACTAAAGCATGCTTGTTTTACTCACTGTAGAACCTAAGGGGTTAATCTTCTGCATTGTATAAAAAGGATGTTGGATCCTGTCTTCTCTGATTCTCCCCCTCTTCCACTGTTCCCAGTCCATCTCCTGATAAGACAGAGTCTTTGGGCTCACTCTGCACAGGCTCAGTTTGGTGTGTATTGCTAGAGAGTTTTTTTTTTTTTCTGGGAAGCAGTGGCAGCCTATCCATATGGGGTGCAGGGGTGTTGCCCCCCCATCCATGCGTTTGGCCCCTAATCTACATGTAGGGTGCCGGTTGCATAGATTATTTTTTTTTATTTTTTTAGAAGCACGTGATTAGAGCCAGAGGCTATAATTGGCATAAAAAAAGGTTGGGTTTGGGGCACAGAGCACTGCGCCCAGTTATGCGACAATAGCAAATGAATATTTGCTATTGTTTTTCTGATTCCCCTCCCGGTGAATCAGGAAGTGGGTCCTGGCAATGTAAGCGCGGGGCCGACCGTCCGTCCGACTGACCGCCAGGGGGGTGGGTGGGGTGGTTTGGTGATTGGTTGTCTTGTTTGCCAAACCCCACCCTCCCCACAGGGAGGGTGCATGTGACCAGCACAGGGCCAATCAGCACTGTCCAGACAGAGGGTCAGGGGTCCTGCATTGGACAGTCAGAGTAGAATGAAAACTCCTCCTACAAGCTTTAACCAGACACTGATAGAAGTCACAAGACTGCTATATGCGTCTGATGAGAAAAGGTATTTAGCAGTTTATATTTATCTAAAATAATTGCATTTCCATGTTCTGTGTACTGTGGGAGAACAGATATAGTGAATGCAGGCTCCTGGGTTTAGTAACACTTTGAGTGTGTTGTATGTGAAAATACTTTTAATTATTTTAAAAGTAATTGTACATTTTCATTTTTTTTTCAATTAAAATAACAAATGTGTCATACTTACCTGCTCTGTGCAATGGTTTTGAACAGAGCATCCCCGATCCTCCTTATCTGGGGTCCACTGCCAGCACTCCTGGCTCCTCCCCCTGCTGGCTGCCCACATAGCAAGCTGCTTGCTCTGGGGACACTTGTGCGTGCTTGCTCCCGAATCCTGCTCTGTGTGTCTGATGAGCCAAATAGCCACTGCTTTCCTGCACATCGCTGTGGGGGAGGGAATCAAGAAGCTGCATGTAGAAGGCTTTTTACCTTGTTGCAGAGAATGTATTGTTTATATATCCAAACACAGACCACCTTTAAACCTGAAGTATGTTCCTTAATAGCCACAAAAGAGTTAAATCTACTTTGTGTGCACCAAATGACTTTGCAAACCCAGATATTACCTTGTAAAATTAGAAGCAACATCATATCTGTGTGGTACATAGCCTGCGCAGAGCTGTGGGAGGGACCCAGCAGGCTCCACCCACTACAGTCTACCTTTAGAAAGGGGGGGAGGGGGACAAGACAAGACCAGTCACCCTGTACAAGGAGAGAGAGCAGCAGTGACCGGTCTAACACAAGGTCAGACACTGATTGATATTTGGCAAGTATAACACAGAGTGGCAGAATTCCGATCACTCTGTGGGCTCCTCTGCTCAACAGAAGTCCATTCATGTTGGAAAATTGGCCATTAATCTGCGGCTGTAGCCAATCAGCTTTAGCCACTGATCAGTGTACTCTGGTTTCATGTGTGTGGATGGAATAACCATGTATGGCCAACTTACAGTAACTCCAAAGATGACTTTTGTTACTTTTCCCCCCTTCCCAATTGTAAATGTGATATTCAGCTTTAGAAACAGCTCTGTTTCAAAAAGAATCTCCCAAAATCCACTGCAACCCCATCTACAGACTGCAGACAGCGCTGTAATCCAATCTACAGACTGCAGACAGCGCTGCAACCCCATCTACAGACTGCAGCCAGCGCCGCAACCCCATCTACAGACTGCAGCCAGCGCTGCAACCCCATCTGCAGACAGCACTGCAACCCCATCTACAGACTGCAGGCAGCGCTGCAACCCCATCTACAGACTGCAGCCAGCATTGAAAACTCATCTACAGACTGCAGCCAGTGCTGTAACACCATCTACTGACTGCAGGCAGCGCTGCAAACCCATCTATGACAGTAGACAGCACTGCAACCCCATCTACAGACAGCAGCCAGCACTGCAACCCCATCTACTGGCTGCAGCCAGCACAGCAACTCCATGTACCGGTTGCAGCCAGTATGTCACCCAATCCACATACTGCAGCCGGCACTGCAACTCCATCTATAGATTGCAGTCAGCACTGCAACCCCATATACATCCTGTAGCCATCAGTGAACCTCATCTTCACACTGCAGTCAGCACTGCAACCCCACCCAAATACTGCAGCCAGCACTGCTACCTCATTTGCAGACTGCAGCCAGCACTGCAACCCTATCCACAGGCTGCAGCCAGCACTGCACCCCATCCATAGATTTCAGCCGGAACTGCAACCCATTTACAGACTGCAGCCAGCACTGCAACCCCATCTGCAGACTACTGCCAGCACTACAACCCCATTCACTGACTGTAGAAAGCACTGCGCCCCATTTACAGACTGCAGCCAGCACTGCTACCCCATCCGCACACTGCAGCCAGCACCGTTTCTTTAGTCCCTGGTCATGTGAACGAATTCATAGGCACTCTTTTCCAAGAACAGTGCTGATAGCCTTGAACCACTATGAAATCTATTCAGAGCACAAGCGATGTGCTGCCAGTTCTTTGTAATCCCCATGTATTTGAATTGTATTGTTGAGATGTCCTCTGCATAAAGCTGGCCATACACATCACATTAAGCTTTTCTAAAACAAGCTCATTTGATGGCTTGCCTAAACAATACTTTCAGTTTATATCCATCGTACAGGTCCTTGAGCTACATTACTGGTGTAAAGGTGTTTGTATAATAGGAATGTAAAGTCGACCATCAGAATAAGGACCCTTTCGTACGTAGTTTCATCAGTCTGTTTTTCACCCGTTATTAGATGGATCACAAACAGGCTGTATCCCCATGGATGGCCGGGTGTGCGCCCGCTATATCCACCCACATGCGTGTCCATTCAGGCTTGTTCCTATGTCCTATGTTACTGACCAGACTGTATGGGGGCGGTATAAGTAGATGCTCATCTGCTAACATCCAACACTCATAGGGATTATATAGCTCTGTTTGCCCTCCATCATAAAATCTGAATGGACATGGATGTCACATATGTGGCATCTGTTTCCACTCTGATCTAACTCAGAAGGGGACCAATCTATGGACCCCCCTGCTGAGATGGAACAGAGAGCTCCCGTTTGAAAGGAACATATAAAGGGTTCACAGCTGTGTGTAAATCCAAGCCAAAAGCTGTCTATACACTGGGAGAATTCTCAGTTTTTATTTGCTTTTAAATTGTATCTATTCCCCCATCCATGCTAAATGGCACTGTCCAGATACCCAAACAGAGGCTGCATGTGATTGGATGCAGCTGCTGTTCAACTGACAATTTTCCGCCCAGTTTATTGGAGTTTAAGATCAAAGGATGTGTGGTGTGAAGATGCTGACAGGGACACCCATGGCTCAAATTCACTCTGTGTATGTCCAGCTTAAAGGCTAAATTCACCTTTGCTTTCTTTTTTTATTTTCTAAATTCCAGCCTCCCTATGTACCAAAATAGCATTAATGTACTTATTTTGCAAAAATAAAACATTTCCATTAACTCTACACTCTCTTTATAGCTGTTTAAACACCCGGCTCGATTACTTCTGCCTTACTTCCTGATGAGACTTTAGGTCATGACACAGGAAAGAGTTGACCAGCTGATCTCATTAGCACACGCCCTGCATCATCTACCCTTAGCTGGTCAACTCCTTCCTGTGTCAGGACCTAAAGTCTGACCAGGAAGTAAGACAGAAGTAATCAAGCAGTGTTTTTAAACAGCTATGAAGAGAGTTAGGTAGGTCGATGTAGAATTAATGGAAAGCTGTTTTATTTTTGCAAAATAAATACATTAATACTATATTGGTACATAGGGGAGCTGGAATTTAGAAGAAAAAAAAAAAAGGTGAACAAAGGTGAACGTAGCCTTCAAAGCCGCGTACACCCAATTGTATTTTCCAATGGAATTTGTGCGATGACGGGTTGTTGGTGGAAAATCCAATCATTTGTATGCTCCATCGGACAATTGTTGGCGGATTTTCCATGGATAAATGTTGGATGGCAGGCTTTCAAATTTTCCGCGGACAAATGTCTGTTGTCGGATTGAAGCAAAATATACCAAATCAAATCATTATTCAACCAAAAAATAAAATAAAAGCCTCATGCATGTGTCCTGCTTCTTAATATAGGGAGTCAACAATGGCAAGAGTTGGTGAAAGCAGGGGTCCGTCATCCAGAGATAATTCTGAAAATCATCCGGATTATTCTCCTGGAGCTCTCGCAGCAAAGGCATATGACATAATTGGTCACGATTAATAAAGAAACCAATTTGTGGTCCATGAAATCCTCCTCCTCCTGTTTCTGGACTGGACTTGGGTCAAAGCAATAACTCCAAGGCCAATAATAAATAACATGTTATCTCCTCCGATTGCACAACATGGCTGGTTGACAAACGGCCGTTCAGAAACTAACTGAAAAGCACAAAATTAAAAGCGCAAAATGAAAAGTCCAAATCAACACTCTCCATACTTCTACTAAAAAATTAGCAGAAGGAGCCCAAAGGGTGGCACTAAAGAACTGAAAAACCATGTAGTACGTCACCACGTTCCTGTTTGTTGGCCGACAATTCCTTGCCGTTTGTATGCAGGTTTTGTTTGTGGAAAATCCGGTCGTGTGTATGAGGCTTAAGTAAACAGCTCTGGAGCCATTACCAACATAAGTACATACAAATTGAAGACATGGTTTGGATTTTGGTGGGTCACCAGCTCAGAGCTCATTTTCAGTGCAGTCCTGGACTCTGAACTCTCCTTCAAGCCCCACATCCAATCACTGTCCAAATCTTGCCGTCTCAACCGCCACAACATCTCCAAAATACTCCCCTTTCTAACCAATGACACAACAAAGATCTTAAAGCGGTTCTGCACCTTTAAAAAAAATATTAAAAGCCAGCAGCTACAAATATTGCAGCTGCTGACTTTTAATAAAATCACACTTACCTGTCCCAGGATCCAGCAATGCCGGCGGCAGATGATGAGCGATCGCTCATCTCTCTGCTGCCCCCGCCGCCATCCTCTGTCAGGGAATCGGGAAGTGAAGCGTTGCGGCTTCACTGCCCGGTTCCCCACTGCGCATGCGCAAGTCGCGCTGCGCGTCCCTGCTGGTCCCCGCTGTGTCCTGGGAACTGTGTGTTTCCCAGAACACAACGGGGGGGCGGGGCATCTGCGGCAGTCTGCGGGGGTCTGTCCCGGAAGTGGGTGCAGATACCTGGATTATCCAGGTAAGGGCACCCCCCTCCCCCCTGAAAGGTGCCGATTGTGGCACCGGAGGGGGGGAGGTATCAGATGAGCGGAACTTCCACTTTAGGCTGGAGGTCCGCTTTAATTCATTCCTTGGTCATCTCTCGCCCTGACTACTGCAACTCCCTCCTCATTGGCTTACCTCACACCTTACATAGTCTTATGAATGCTGCTCATCCACCTTACCAATCGCTCTGTGTCTGCTACTTCTCTCTGTCAATCCCTCCACTGGCTTCCACTCACCCAACAAATTACATTCAAAATACTAACAACTACTTACAAAGCCATCCACAATTTAGCCCCCAACTACATCACTGACCTAGTCTCAAAATACCAACCTAATAGTTCTCTTCGTTCTTCTCAAGGCCTCCTGCTCTCTAGCTCCCTCTTCACCTTCTCCCATGCACACCTACAGGACTTTTCCAGAGCCTCTCCAATCCTATGGAACTCCTTACACCAATCTGTCCGATTATCTCCTACTCTATTAGTTTTTAGATGATCCCTGAAAACCTTCCTCTTCAGAGAAGCCTATCCTACCCACACCTAACAACTGTATTTTCATTTTCTCCATCTGATCATCCCCCATAGCTATTACCTTTTGTTCCATTTGACCTTCCCTTCTATATTGTAAGCTCTAATGAGCAGGGCCCTCTGGTCCCTCCTGTATTGAATTATATTGTAACTGCATTGTCTGCCCCCATGTTGTAAAGCGCTGCTCAAACTGTTGGCGCTATATGAATCCTGTATAATAATAATACTGTGCCCCCTTGCTGGACGGGGCATGCCAAAAGAATCCCATTTACAAGATACATTACCTGGAAATTTTTGGGTGTTTGGTCAAGTTGAGTAGATTGATACTTACGCATAGAGAGAGAGAAAACAATAAAGTAGGACAACTAGGAAGGAAGGAATCTGTAAAATAATTTATGCTTGGCCACCAATACAAGCAGCATCATAGGTAAACTATTGATATTGCTGGAGAAACTTTTCTGAAGCTATATGTCAGGGCCAATCAATATTTTTTGTTTCATTATTTTAAGCCCTGATGAAGGGTATTTTTGGCTCCTGAAATACATCGGCTACCCTTTTTTTCCCCTTATGTCACCTATGATTGTAATAAAGGCCTTTGGACCATTTGGCTCGTTCTCAGTCTATCTATAGGTGGATTTCTCAAATGGGGTGACCTCTATTTCTTGGGAGGACTCCTGTTTTGTGGAGAACTGACAAATCTAAGCCATTATACCCAAATGCATGGTCAGCTTTAGGCTGATCATCTTCCTGTATATGCATACTGGAAAAAAAAATTATTCTGAGCAAAATAATCTTCCAATAAATACCTTAAACCAAGACCCTCAACTGGAACTTTTCATTATTGCGAGGGAAATGGATATATGAGACAAAATGATTTTAATAAATCAAAAAGTCATACAAAACATGATAATGATCTTTAAATCTGGATTCTGGGATAGGCAAATATTGTGTAAATACAAGAAGCATGTGTATTCTTGCTTGAATCTTGATGCACTTCTTCCAGATCTGTCCAGTAATCCAGTGCAAAATGTTGTCTCTGTGCAGGATCTTCCTGTAATATAGACCGGTCACTGCTGCTCTCTCTCCTTGTGCAGGGTGACTGGTCTTGTCTCTGCCCACAGCCTGTGGAAGGTGCGGCCTGCTGGGTCCCTCCACAGCTCTTTTTTTACAGACGATGTACAGCACAGTGATGACATCACAAAAACCACAAGTGTATTTAAAGTGGTTGTAAACCTCAGTAAAGGAAATTGAGCAAAGCACATATATCTGAAGTGTTTACTTAACTCTATCTAAAGCTTTAAGTGTCTTTTCTCTCTGGTGCTTCCTTCCTCTGTTATCAGCATAAGTTACATAGTTACATAATTACATAATTACATAGTAGGTGAAGTTGAAAAAAGACACAAGTCCATCAAGTCCAACCTATGTCTGTGATTATATGTCAGTATTACATTATATATCCCTGTATAATATCCTCCAGACTCCTTATTCGTTTTGTTGCACTTCTTTGTACTCGCTCCATTTCCAGTACATCCTTCCTGAGGACTGGTGCCCAGAACTGGACAGCATACTCTAGGTGTGGCCGGACCAGAGTCTTGTAGAGCAGGAGAATTAACATTTTATCTCTGGAGTTGACCCTTTTTTAATGCATGCCAATATTCTGTTTGCTTTGTTAGCAGCAGCTTGGCATTGCTGAGCCTATCATCTACTAGGACCCCCAGGTCACTTCTGAGAAGTTTTCTGGACACACAACATAAATTTGTGTTGGGAGGGAAGGGGGTGGAGGTCAGCAGACAGCTTGTCTATTCACAGTACTTCTGCTGTGTGGAGGGGGGTGTGTTCCTTTCCTCCAATCAGCTCTCACACAGTGTAACTGCAGCCTCTCCACCCCCTCCTCTGTGCTGCTGACAGATGAAGAAAGATTTTTTTAACTCCTTTGAAAGGGTGTAGAGAGCATAAGACTGCAGATAAACAAGTAAAACCTATGTTGGAAGGTTTGTTTCATCTCTGTGTATCACCTGAGGCTGTTCACTTCACTGGGTATATGTAAGGGATTACAGCCACTTCAAATGAATGTTTTTGTTCCCCAAATTCAGCTTTAAAATAATGGCTGAAAACTGTGCATCTTTCATACGCACAGACACAAATTCTTGAGTCTTTTATGCTAATCAGGTATTGTATGACCTGAGGTCCAATTCCAAACTCAGCACCCCCACCTCGCCCCACACACTTATATACCAAGCAGAAGGAGAGTATAGTGCTTGCTTGCCCAGGGCAGGATTTCTCAACCAGGGTTTTATGGAACCCTAGGGTTCCTCCAGAGCTCTCAGATAGGTTCCCGCTGACACCATTGATCCTTTTAGATATCTGTAAGATGGGAATTCTTCCCAATTACCACACAAGTGTAAGGAACATTCATTCCACTGACCATCACACTAATGTATCATAAGTTGTAGTTATACTAAATTAAAGCAGGGATTTCCTGGGACCGGAAAGTTATTTCAAGGGTTTCTCTGTGTTGAAAAGATTGAGAAAGGCTGGTCTAGGGGTCCAACTAAGGCATAGTATTACTTATTGTAGTCTGTTAAAAATGACAGGAGACGGTCTTTGACAATTCCTTTATTAAAGTCTTCTTTCATCTTCTTTCTTCTGGTCTTCTTTCTTCTTCTTTTCTTCATCCTTCGGTTTCTTCCTCCATCTTCTTCCTCCGATCCTCTTCTTCCTTCGATCCGCTTCTTCTTGGTCCAGTGTTCTCTTCCGGCATCTTCCTCCACGGCGTCTTTTCTTGGTTCTCGGGCCGCTCCACGCAACACGGTTCCATGCGTCAGAGGGGGGCGGAGTAACTGGGTGGCCCCACCCTCCGTTATAAAAGAACTGTCAGAAGAAGAGAAGCGTCACACAGCGGGAGCCTCCCATTGCGCGGAGTGGCCCGAGAACCAAGAAGAGACGCTGTGGAGGCAGATGCCGGACGAGAACACTGGACCAAGAAGAAGCGGATCAGAGGAAGAAGAAGATGGAGGAAGAAGGATGGAGGAAGAAACCGAAGGATGAAGAAAAGAAGAAGGAAGAAGACCAGAAGAAAGAAAATGAAAGAAGACTTTCATAAAGGAATTGTCAAAGACCGTCTCCTGTCATTTTTAACACTTTTTGTCACTTTTTTGGTGAAATGGTATGGGTACTTTTGTACCCCCTTACCATTTCACACAAGGGGGGCCGGGATCTGGGGGTCCCCTTGTTAAAGGGTGCTTCCAGATTCCGATAAGCCCCCCGCCCGCAGACTCCCACAACCACCGGCCAGGGTTGTGGGGATGAGGCCCTTGTCCTCATCAACATGGGGACAAGGGGCTACCTCAAAGCACCCTCCGAATGTTGAGGGCATGTGGCCTGGTACAGTTCAGAAGGGGGGGGGGCATTCTCTCATCCTCCCTCTTTTTTTTCTGCGGCCTGGTAAGGGTCTGGTATGGATTTTGAGGGGAACCTCCACGCCATTTTTTTCTTCATTTTTTTTTTTCTTAATGCTAATGCTAATGACCTGTGTGCAATGCAAATAGCCATAGAAGATGTACAACATTAGAATCCTACTATAGCTTGTAGTCTAAATATTCGACCGGGAATGTATGATTGCAGCATCATAAGTGAGTATCGCTGCTCCGTTGAATCTTCTTTAAACATTCCGACAGACACCATAAGCCTTCAATGACAGATTCAACCTTAATTCATTTGGATTTTCGGACGAATGCAATTTTTAAACGAAAAACTAAATAAATAAAAATGAATTTCGGGAGTAACTAAATAAATGTATTTTTCGGACGAAAACTAAATTCCGAATGAAATATTTCAGTCTGCACATGTCTAGAGCCCATTGGAGTACAGCCTCATTGTCCATTGGTGAGATGATTGGAGCTTTGTGACATGGGGCATTATCCTGCTGGAAGGAGCCATCAGAAGATGGGGACACTGTAGTCATAAAGGGATGGACAGCAACAGTACTCAGGTTGGTGGTGACGTTTAAAGTATGCTCAGTTAGTGCTAAGGGGCCAAAAGTGTGCTAAGAAAATATCCCCCACACCATTACACCACCACCAGCCTGAACTGTTGATAGAAGGCAGGATGGATCCATGCTTTCATGTTGTTTACAACAACTTCTGACCCCACCATCTGAATGTCACAGCTGAAATTGAGACTCAGATCAGACCAGGCAACGTTTTTCCAATCTTCTATTGTCCAATTTTGGTGAGCCTGTGTGAATTGTAGCCTCACTTTCTTCTTCTTAGCTGACAGGAGTGGCAACTAGTGTGATGTTCTGCTGCTGTAGCCCATCTGCTTCAAGGTTCAATGTGTTCAGCAATGGTATTCTGCATACCTTGGTTGTAACGAGTGGTTGTTTGAGCTACTGTTGCCATTCTATCATCTCGAACCAGACTGCTCATTCTTCTCTGACCTCTGACATCAACAAGGCATTTTCATCCACACAACCTCCGCTCACTGGATATTTTCTCTTTTTTGGACCATTCTCTGTAAACCTTAGAGATGGTTGTTTTCGGTTTTGAAATACTCAGATGAGCCGGCTGGGACCAACAACCATGCCCATGGACATTGCTGCCATGTGATTGGCTAATTAGCAATTTGTGTTACCAAGCTATTGAACAGGTGTACCCAATAAAGTGGTCGGTGAGTGTATATCTGTTAAAGTATATGTCACTTAGAGCTTTAACATGTTAATATCATTTCAAAAGTAATTTTCAATATTTAAAAAAAAATCTGCAGCATTAACGTTGGGTTCACACTGCTGCGATGCGGGAACGCTGCGAATCTACTGCAGGTTCCTGCATCGCATGCCTCCCGGCGGCAGTTCACACTGCCCTATGCGAACTGCTGGGAGTGTCAGTGAAAAGTTAATGACACCTCCAAATCAGTTTGCATATCGCAGTGCGATCTGCAAACTTGGACAGGAATTGGATCGCATGGTGTGGACACCCATGCGATCCAATTCTGCTGCGGACCAAAAAAAGGGTCCTGTACGAGTTTGTGCCGGGTGCAATGCAAATTCAGCCGTACTATCTGTATGGCTGAAATCTCATCACACAGAGATCGCATGTGATTTGCACTGCAGTACGCTGCAAATCACATCCGATCTCGTACACCGCAGCAGTGTGAACCCAGCCTAATTAAAAAACAATATCTTGTGATGCTGCAATCAAGGTCCTTGTGAAGATTTCCTGTTATAGGGTGACAACACTTTGCCTTTGTCTCCCAATTGGGCTCTTGCATTGTCACCTTTTCACTGACTACAAGTGGCAGTTTAAACAGACATTGCACTGTTATCACCATCGGGAAACTATCCCTGAGAAGTGACATTGTGAAGTACATGTAGACAGGAAGAGGCTTCAAAGCCTCTACAAAGGTCCAGCAGCAATGAGATGTAACAAAGAAAGAAAAAATAAGGTGAAAAGAAGGATTTTATTTAACTACTTCAGCCCCAGAAGATTTGGCTGCTGAATGTCTAGGCCATTTTTTGCAATTCGGCACTGCGTCGCTTTAACTGACAATTGCGCGGTCGTGCGATGTGGCACCCAAACAAAATCAACGTCCTTTTTTTTACACAAATAGAGCTTTCTTTTGGTGGTATTTGGTCACCTCTGCATTTTTTATTTTTTGAGCTATAAACACAAAAAAAACACAATATTTTGTACTTTTTGCTGTATAATAATATATTTATATTTATTTAATAAATATTTATATTATATATATATATATATATATATATATATATATATATATATATATATATATATATATATATATATATATATATATATATATATATATATATATATATATATATATATATATATAAAAATGTATAATATATTTATTTAATAAATATATATCTATTTTTTTTTTAAAGCTAATTTCTTTATCAGTTTAGGCCGATATATATTCTTTTACATATTTTTGGTAAAAAAAATCGCAAAAAGCGTATATTGATTGATTTAGACAAAAGTTGAAGCATCTACAAAATAGGGGAAAGATTTATAGCATTTTATTATTATTTTTTTTTTACTAGTAATAGCAGTGATCTGTAACATTATAGCGGACACATCGGACATTTTTGACACATTTTTGGGACCATTGGCATTTATACAGCGATCAGTGCTATAAAAATGCACTGATTACTGTAAAAATGTCACTGGCAGGGAAGGGGTTAACACTAAGGGGGCAATCAAGGGGTTAACTGTGTTCCCTAGTGTGTGTTCTAACTGTAGGGGTAGGGGACTGACCTAGAGGAAGTGATGGATCGAAGTGACAGATCGTGATTCCTAGTTATTAGGAATTTACGATCTGTCACGCCTCACAGAACAGAACAGGGATTTGTGTGTCTACACTCGTCCCAGCGATCGCTTGAGGCTGGCGGTCATCGCGGCCGTCGACTGCGAGCATCGGCACCCCCGCTGTGCATCTTTCCTTTTGTTATATGGTTTTTCTGTGATTTCTGCTTATGTATTTTAATCATTTGAACTGTTTTGGTGGCATTTGTGACGTCACGCCAGTCTGGGGGTGGGAGGAGCTTTGGTTTTTCTTCTCTTTTTTCTTTTTTTCTGCTTTCTCTGATTGGTTGATGGTTATTTAAATACTTTCCACTGTTACTCCACATTTATCACATGCCTGACAAAGGGGTCCTGCGTGACTCCCGAAACGTTGCACTCTCCTTGTGTTGTGATCATGCAATAAATTACCCGTTTGGACGCTATTTATGTCGTTCCATGGTGCGCTGGCAAATATCTTCACCCCGCTTGTGCAGCGGGAGCGTGCCTGCTATCCCGATCCCACGAGCCGTCGTATATCTACGGCGGCTCGCAGGATCGTTTCTAACCTGCAGCCGTAGAATGGCGGCGGCTGGTCGGCAAGGGGTGAAAAAATGTCAGTTGATTTATGACACACAGGGAGTTATTTAGTAAAGCTGCGTGGGTGCAAACCCGGCGCAGTTCTGCATAGAAGCCAATCAGCTTCCAGGTTTTATTGTCAAAACGTAATTGAACAAGCTGACGTTGGAAGCTAATTGGCTACCATGCAAACCAGGCCAGATTCTGAGTGCTCCAGTTTTTAGTAAATCTCCCTTACAGTTCTTCAACACAGTTAACATCATTCATATACGGCGTATTTTAAGTTGCGAGTGAAAATTAGCTTTCTTGAAAGAGTTTGCTTGAGGAGAAAGTAGAACATGCATACTTAACTTGGATGATTATTACAAGGACAGACAGTGCTCAAGTCTTTAATCTAACCGACAAAATATCTGCTCATATATAATCAGCTCATGAATATAAATCCATCAGTGGCACATAAATGCATAAGGCTCTTTATTTTATATTATGGTTTTATACAGTGTGAAGATATGTCGTGCTTTAAAAAAAAACAAAAAAAAAAAACAGGTACACCGGTAATGGCAGAGAACCCAGAGGTTCCGATAGCCTACAATCCAACTAAACAACACAAGCAAAAGTCAATAAACCTCTGATCTGTGGCAACTGTAAATCTGCTTATGTTTAAATCACACATTTTCTCCCACCACAGTGTAGGGAGCTAAGAATGCATACACATCATTGAAAATGTATTTATGTTTTTTGGGGAATATGTGCTTTACCTGTATACTTTATACATTACTACTTAATAGACTGATCTGACTTTAATAGACCAGCCTACAATTCAATCCAGGTGTTCCTAAAAACTCGAAAAAAAATGCATCTGATTCTTATTATTATATCTGCCTGATAAACTAACGCTGAAAGCATCTGTGAATGAAAATGGTAATTAAATAACAATTTGTACCAATAATAATATCTTTCATTTCCTTTTTTTATTTTTTTATTTTTTTTGTTTTGTTTTCTACTGTGCAAACCAAATATAACTAATAAACAGATTTTTTTTTTTTTTTTTTTTTTTAAATAA
>NW_027507787.1:212303740-212338740 GCF_037356315.1 Lithobates pipiens
AAAAAGACTTGCAATTTAAAACGTTACTAAGGCTAGTAAAAGTGCTCGACAAACAGCTCAATAAACGGTTCAATACTGTACTTGTGATACTATACAAACAAATGCTTGCAGCCATTAAATTTAAAAATTACTTGGAACCTTCTTTGTGCGGTAAATATTTAATCATTGCTAGGTGCAATCTGCACGCTCATATTTTATCTGCTAAGGAGGATGGCGTGTCGAACCATAATCGTTGGGAGGAAAGCAATATTTTGCCATCCTGCTTCTGCTTCTGAACGGTAACGTGTGTCCAGTTTCCATATGCAAAGACTAATACTCGTAATATTGTACATCTCAATAGCTGTAGAAGAGCCTGCACCTCCTGGGGTTAGGTCTAATTATCGGGCTCTGCCATAGGAAGAAGAGAGAGAAAATCATTTAGAAATTAGTAAAGGAGCTTCTTTGAAAAAAAAAAATTAGAACACATTGGAGCTGGATTATTAAGGCTGCACAAAGAGCAATGGTGATATGTTAATTGCAGGAACCCAAAGCATGGAGATTCAACTTTTTTCATCAGTTTTGGGCAAAATAATGCAAGATGATCAGTAATCGTCCTTAATGGTCCATTCACACCTATAGGCTTTAACACGTGCGTTTTCAAGCATGTCAATGTATGTACACAGATTAGCCATTGTTTTAAATAGTTCTAGTTCATATGTGTGTGATGTGTTGTCCATTTTTGAATGCATCACAGTATGCTATAAGATCTACTGACGACAATGGTAGAGAAGGAAAATGCATGTATAAGGCAGGAAGACACGCATGAAAAGTAAAATGTTGGCGTTTCTCCCATTCCCCCGGTGTAGCCCACATACCAAAATGCTTACCTCTAAGCCCTTGTACATACGGTCGGACATTCCAACAACAAAATCCGTCGGATTTTGTCCGTCGGATTTTGTCCAAAACTTGTGTTGCATACACACGGTCAGACAAAATTGTCAGAAAATCCGATCGTACGTAACGTGATGACGTTATTTCGTTACGACTGGACTATGTTCAGGCTAGTAGCCAATAGGTTTGGTCTAGGAATTTGATCTGAGCATGCGTGGCACTTTGTCCGATCGGAATTCTCTACACACAACCGGACAAAGTCCGATCGGATCATGTTGTCGGAAAGTTTTATAGCCCAGCTCTAAAACTTTGTCTGTCGGATATTCCGACGGAAACAGTCTGATGGAGCCCACACACGGTCGGATTATCGGACAACACGGTCCGATCGGACATTTTCCGTCGGAATGTCCGACCGTGTGTACGAGGGCTAATTCTTTTACTCTGGAGAACTTCCTTGTGTGGGCCTATCTATCAGCATGCAGCCTTTAATAAAAAAAAAGAAAAGAAAAACAGATTGCATCCTGAGCCTATTGCACATACACTCCACACATTTGACGAATTCCTATGGCTTGGTCCATTCTCTGGATGGCTTGGAGGCCCTAGTCATAGAATTGAATGGAGCTAGTGGTGCACATCCACAGTAGGCTCTGGAAGTGGCCCAGATGTTCCTTTGCAAAGGCTGGTTGACGTTTAGCAAGGCTGCACAATGAAGAATTATGGAACAGGTAGGGCTAAATGTTTTGTGAGCTACACTGAGGGCGGGTGGGAGGAACATTTCAAAAAGTTTTGCTTAAATTTTTATGAATGAATTAATGATTTGTATAGCGCTGCAATGCGAACTTAATCGCCCCAAGGTTCTTGATTAGTCCTGTGTTGTTCAGCTTCTTAGAAGAGGTAGGTCTTGAGTTTTTTCCTGAAGGCCTGATGGTTTTCTTCCATGAGGATGTAAGTTGGTAGAACACTCTATAGCCCTGGTCCTTGGACTGCGAATCTTCGTTCTCCCTTTGATTTGTAGCAGGATTTGGGAATGAGGAGGAGGTCTTGTCTTTTGTGTGGCCTTCTCTGAACACTCTTGGGTAAAATCAGCAGCAGAACCAAAATGGGAGACGGAAAAGTTCTGGTTAGAGAAGTCATATGTTTCTCTGTTTCTCAACCAATATAAAGCCATATCTTCTTTGAAAGCATGAGAATGCAGCAAATAAACATCCTTCCTTAGACATCAAATTCTGAGACATCAAGGTACCTTTTGTTTTAAGGCGGTTCTAGTGTGCTTCACATCTAAGGGTATTGATGTCAAAGTCTTTCACAATCTAGCTTCCTTACAGCAGCCATATATAAATGGGAAGAACGTATAAGGAAGGGCAGGCTTATTTAGTATGAAAACAGTGCATCAGTAGTAGTGGAAATGAGGCTCAAAGTGTACGTCTACATAAAACCTTTTTTTAAGTTTGGAGTGTGGAAAGGTTGGACCTGCTGTCAAATAAGGGGAAATACAAAATTTTAGAGCTGTCCCCAGAACATGAGTTAATCAGGGGACGTCTTCAAATGAGGACATCTATTCCAGGAACAACTGTCCAAGAGGGGAGTTCGCCTCACTTTGGAAGATTGCTCTGAGACAGAAAGTAAAGGGAGGTTTCCCCAATGAAAAAGAGAAAAGAAAAAAGGGATGGAGTTTTAACCCTTCCCTATTGTATTCCTTATCCAAAGCTAATATACTGTATATATGTATATATATACTTAAACGTCATACTTTTAAAATACTCTCTGTCATGATAGGAGAAAAACCTAAAGGTGTAACAAAATTTTGATGGAGAAACATGAACAAAAATAGAGAGAAGAAGATCCATTATAAAGATGGCATTTGAAATAATATGGTGCATGAATCAAGAGACTATGGGGTTGATTTACTAAAGGCAAATAGACTGTGCACTTTGCAAAATGCATTTGCACTCTGCAAGTGCAATTGCTCCAGAGCTTAGTAAATGAGCGTAAGCTCTTTTGACTTCCATCATCCAATGGATACTGTTTTTTTGTTTTGTTTTTTTAAGTGAAACCTTACCTCATTTACTAAGCTCTGCAGCAACTGCACTTGCAGAGGGCAACTGTCAGTCGTTTTTAGTAAATCAACCCATTTACATTTTATGCGATACATTAACATTTGTGCATTAATGCATGTTATGTTGCGCATTAACATGCATTGCATTAAGACAGCTCATTCAAAATGAATGGTCTGCCAATGCACCCTAACATACTCAAAGTGGTACATGACCCTTGTTATTTAACGTGATGCTCTACTGTGCAGTGTGTTACAGCAAGGTACCATGCAGTTGTTTTGTTTTTGTGCTTTGTGGTTCCTTTCAAATTGAAAGTGGCTGAAAACATGGACACCAAGCCATACCTAGTCTTACACACAGATACACTGTGAATTGGACTGGTTTGCAGCCGTCAGAAATTTGTTGTGGTTTACTGATTCACTCACTCAATTGAGAGCATGGTTGGGGTGGGAGAACCCATGCTCTGATACAGAAGACAACTGGTAAGGTGTATACAGGGCCCCTTTATCAAATCACTTTATGCCATTGAGTCACATCCAGAAGACACTATGCAAAGTGGATGGTGAGTTTGGCCTTGCCCGATATAAATTGATAATAATTGGGCATGACATTGTGTGAAGAAAAACTCCATTTCATCCTGAGTACAAATTAGATGACTTTAATTTTATTTTCCAAAGGGGAAACGTTTCTCCAGAACAAAATTAAGAGGAACCTGTCCAGTGTCCATATCTTCCACTGCCTCTCCATTTGGAGCATCTGACTCTCTCACCTTCCAATTGACAGTTCTGTTGCATGGAGATTAGCTGTGTAGGCACCCAGGGATAATACCAGGGATAATACCTAGGGAATGGAGAAGGCATTAGATGAACAATACATAGGGCTTTCTCTCTTCTCTCCCATCAACCAAACTGAGTAGAGGGAGAGCACAAGCAAAATATGTGCAGCTAGAGAGGTGCCCTGCATGGAAAAAACACAAGTTCACTTTAATGTGATCCATAAAGTGATGGGAGAGTGGTCTTCTTTAAGCACAGAGATGCCATGATTACCTTTTTCTTTATAGGGTCTCTAATTGTTGTGTAGGTCCTAGCGATCTCTGATGAGTACATGTCAGGTTATAAATATACTCGATCGCATCATATTAAAACTACATCAAATAGCTATTCACATTAATTTATTTAACTTTTTGAAATTGTAAAAACAGCTTTAGAGATTTTACAACGTCAAGATGCAGTTGGGTGCGACTACAATGCACATCCAGACAGCACATGATAAATCTTCGTTTTCAGGGTGTAAGCAAGCCCTTTGTACAATATTGTACTGTGCAATAGCTTATGTTATTCTTTATAGGCTTAATTGTAATAAAATATGCACTCAGAGTCTATTTTCAGCAAGGAAGATAATCCATACCCATAAAAATTGACTTTATTCAGAAACAAATTTTGATCCAGCCAGTATTGGCGATATAATTAATATTTGGTGATCTCCCTGAGATTGGACACATTCCAACATCCAAAGACAAATGGACTGTTCACTTTGCAATGGAATTTGCATTTTGGAAGGGAATTTCCCCCAGAGCTTAGTGAATTAAGTGAAGCTCTGCTGATGCCCATCATCTTTTTTTTTTCATTTTCCTTGCATGTGATTGGGTATTCTTTGCAAAGTGAAATATCATCTCATTCACTAAGCTGTGGGGAAAATTCCCTTGCAAAGTGCAACACAATGGGGTTTATTTACTAAAGTTGAAAAGTGCAAAATCAGGCTCACTTCTGCATAGAAACCAATGAGCTTCCAGGTTTTATTACCAAATCTTAATTGAACAAGCCAAGGTTAGAAGCTCATTGGTTTCTATGCAGAAGTGAGCCTGATTTTGCACTTTTCAGCTTTAGTAAATAAACCCAATTATGTACTTAAAAGTGGGGTATGCCTGTACCTTGCAAAGTGGACAGCCTATTTGTCTTTAGTAAATCAACACCTTATGCATGATCCTTCAAGTTTAAAGCACAGAACTGTGAAATTGGTGAAGGCAATTATGCACGGTTGGATTTGTCCGATACAGGTCCCAGCCTAGTGGCACAGTAAAAAGGTTTAGGCTTACTATCGGTGAACTGGCATGGATCCAGGAGTGGCTGCTTATATCAAAGTCTTATCACATACTGTAGACATAAGTGTAATAGTTGTGAAGTTGGAAGCTTAGATATGTGGTTACCAAGAGTTTGCGATAAAGCAACACTGTTCCTATAGTAAACTTTCTAAGAGAAGGTCTACCTGTCAAAAGTAAGTGCACATACTTACTTTTTCTGCTTCCTGTACTGCCGAACCTTGCTCTGTTGCTGAGAAATGGTCCCCCGCAGTTCAGTGCAATTACTCTAGCTCTCTCTTAACTAGATAAGATATCAGCCACAAGGGGCTTTAGCAGTTTTAGTAAGTGGGCCGACTCACAGATTGTGCAAAGAAGCAGTAAAGAACAACCATTGTTTAGAATTGCTTTTGTAATGAGCAAACGTGATTGTCCCAATGTAGACATAGAATATCATTGCAATTTATACATTGAGAAAATGTTTTTTAAAATATTGAGTCAGAATAATAAAATGTATTACATCAAGAGGATTTCTTTTACATGGTTAGGTAAACCAAACTTGTAAGACTAAAACATGCCCTTTAACCTCTTTCCAATCATTTAATGCCCATCTCCCAGCATACTGACCAAGCTGTAATCAGCAGCTCCCTGTCATGGCTTCTGATCAGGAGCCAGCAGGACAGGGACCACTTTGACAGCCAATCATGGTGGTTATATGATAAAGATGCTGCACTGGCTCCCGGGCAAGCAAGGTCTGCAAACAACCCCTGGCAGGCTGGAAACTTTGTAAAGCTGGCAACTTGATTGAAAAGCCGACATTACCAGAGGAGATCTGGCATTGCCAGAATGTTATTATTTTACACAGATATGGTACTAATATGACCAGGGAGAGTTAAAGAAAATGTCCTGAGTGTTTAAAGATCACAACAAAGTCTCTGAAGAAACAACTTCTATGTGTTTATATTAGAGGGCTAGAAGAGTGCCAATATTCTGCCCTCCATAAAAAATTGTTGGGATTTCTGTGCCTCTGTTTGAAGATGCATTTCACCACAATGCTATAGGTGAATGAGGGCATGCTTTAAAGTATTTTTTACTGCTTACTTAGAATTTGTAAATGCTTTAGTGTGCATGGTCTCACATAAATTCCCTTTAAAGCTGAGTTACTGGCAGGAATTAAAAGAAACAACAAATCCAGTTATTTTTTAAATAAAGTAATCCCAGTGCTGTAAAAAAAAAAATTGGGGCGGGAGGGATCACACAGTAGGAGGTAATCTAATAAGGAAATAGGAAGTGGATAAGATGGGTGGAGAAAAGCAAAAGGAAAGTAAGCGAAGCGATGGGTGTAGTAGGAGGAGCAAGTGACATCAATAATCACCTGGAAAACTGAATCCTTCAGCTTCTAATGACGCTTTGTGGGCAGAGCGAAATGCATTAAGTGGGTGGATACTTCCTGTTGCGTCACGTCCGCTCTTTGAAACGCAGATCGTGGTGTTGAGCTTCCAGAGTGGTGATTTTACATGCCCACATGCATGAGTAGAATATTGTAAGTGTACATTTTGTTTTTATGCTGTTTTAATTAATAAAAGAACAAAATTACACTATGGAATCACTCTGGTTCTATTTCCCTATATCCATATGAGGAGCTCTAACCCACCTGCTGGAGTATCAGGGGAGAAGCTATACAGCTATTTTTTGAGGAACAACAGATCCAGGCGATTAACTGATTATGAGCTGGTGAGTGAGGGCACATAGGAGGGGAGCACAGTGTGGCACTTTCTTGATCACAACGATATCTGAAGATTGTCATTAACCATATTTTCAAGGACTTATTGCTCACCAAGGATTTTTTTACACCAAGCACTGATTGCACTTTAAAATATTTAATTTTTTTGAAAAATTGCACAAACATTGCATGTTTAATATGATTTAAATATCTTGTGACTTGTATCTTGTGACTATATCACAGAACCACATTATAGGTAATATTTAAGATTGAAAATGTTCTTTGTTTGTTGAGACAGCGTTGGTGTCAGAAACCATGAATCAGACTTAGACAGAAGTACAGTTAAATCTCACTTGTTTAATAATAATAAAAAAAGGTAAACAGAGTAAAGGTAGTAAAAACATAGCCAGAGTTCAGGAACCGGAATGGATAGTCAGACAAGCCAAAACATCAGGGAGCCAGGGATGAGCGTAGTAGAACAGCAAGCAGGATCTGGAGCCAGAAGAAATGTCAGCCAAGCAAGTCTTTAACAGGAACACAGGAGCGCGTCTCTAGAGATGTGACCAAGGTGAAGGCAGAGATCCCCTGGGCTGGACGGCTTAAGTAGGCAGGACTGACGAGCAGGTGAGTCACTGTGGAGAGATAGGAGCTGGCAATTAGCCGAGAAGGAGGGGCTGAGCCCAGCACTGACAGCTGGTTACATATACTCACAAATCCAGTTATTTATCTATTCACATTATTCCAGCCTCTTAGCCCTTGTACACACGGTCGGAAATTCAGACGGAAAATGTCCGATTGGACCGTGTTGTCGCATAATCCAACTGTGTGTGGGCTCCATCGGTCTGTTTCCGTCGGAATATCCGGCGGACAAAGTTTTAGAGCTGTGCTATAAAACTTTCCGACAGCATGATCCGATCGGACTTTGTCCGATTGTGTGTAGAGAATTCTGAACGGACAAAGTGCCACGCATGCTCAGATCAAATTCCTAGACCACAACTATTGGCTACTAGCCCGTCGTAACAAAATAACGTCGTCACGTTACGTACGATCTGATTTTCCTATGGATTTTGTTGTCGGAATGTCCGACCGTGTGTACAAGGGCTTACAATTCCTTGGACAGTACCATTCACACTAGGAGAGGAAGGGGTTGCACTGGGAACCAATCAGGAGTTCTAAATTTATATTATGCTGACAAGGGGAGAGTTAAGGAATAGCACGCAAAGTCTCACCCAAGCTCTACCGCTATGTTGAAGAGTGTATGAGCAGAGTGTCAGTGCTCTGGCTGGGGCATTCACTACAGATCCATAAGTGACATGAGCCGGCAAGTCGATAGCTTCTTAATGAAAACGTTTATTTTTTATCTTAATGCAATGGCAGAATCCAACAGATGCTAATACGTTTCAGCCAAAGCCTCCCTCATAGCTTTCTATGAGGAAGGCTTTGGCCAAAACACATTAGCATCTGTGGAATTCTGCCATTGCAGTAAGTGCAAAAAAATTTCCATTAGGAAGCTATCAAGTTGCCGGCTCATGTCTCTTATGAAGTTGAGGAATGACCACCTCAATCTGCTGCTCCTCCATCACTATCCAGGCTGGAGGCAGAGAAGTGACCTATCTGTGCTGCTTGAGTGCAGTAGAAAAATATCAAGTCACCAAGATGGCTGTACGGTCTAATTGATATCTTTCCAATCTATCCTGAAAGACATAGTAGACTATTGAGGCTTTGATACCACATTCCTATATTGTCTTAGACTGTAAGCTCCATTTCCTGTTTTACCAGAATCAAATGTACATTCTCACTCTTTCCATATGTAGGCAGGTGAAGGTCTGCCTCCCTGCCTATAGATGGCACTGTGCTGATGCTACAAGGAAAGGGGAGTCTTATAAAGGGAACTGAACTTATGGATTCTGTCAGTTTTCTCTGGGTAGGTAGCTGACTTGATGCCAAACTCTTGCGAGAGTTCGGGCAGCCATTTTATAACGCGGTAGCCTTTAAATAGGGGATCCCACATTGCTTGGGCACACTTTGAGTGAGTGGAAAATTAGGGGCAGAGCCTAAGGTAGGGACAGGTTCCTTCTAAGTAGGGATGGTTTAGAGGACACTGTCTGGTGCTGGTAGAGCATTCTCAGTATCGCTTGCAGTGAGCAAGTTTAGCTGCAGTTATACAAGTAGCCCCCTCCCCTCCAGCAGAAGCTGTCCTCTGATAACCTTTCCATGGAATCACAATACAGAAGTTGTACTAAAACTGTTATTTTGACCAGTGTGCCACAACTTTATCTGATTAGGATTGCTATAACTCTGAGCAATCACCGTAAAGTTTAATACACTGCTGAAGGCCGTGTGTGTGTTTTCTCCTGAGTGGGTGCTTTGCCTGAGGCCCGCCTAGATATCCCTTTCATATACACTAATAGACTGCACTATGCACCTTTAGATATACACTAAGAGTTTGTTAGCAGCATTTTTTGATTATTTTGAAGCTACTGTATGTAAATGATAGTAGTAAGGGAGAGAAGGGGTGCTCATGATATAGACTCATTAGCAGAGGCTTCCAAAGTATGAGTAACATGTTTTTCTATTGGACCATTAGTTAGACCTGTAATTTACCCCAGAGTCCAGATCCCTTTGATGTTGCTGGGTATTTGAAATAGCCAGTCATGACACACTGACAACACATTCTCTAGACTCTAACAACCTGTAAAACAAACTTACACTCTTTGGATTATTTTACGTTTCAGGTAACATTTATTCAATGCAATTGAATTGTAATAATTTTTAAATAAAGTAAATATTAAAAGTTCTATAGCACCAATTAGTATGAAAACCAACGTAAAGTAAAAGGAAGCACTGCTTAACTTCCCAACTTCATCAGTGACAGGCTGTAGCCCGCATTACATGTTGTTTTGCAATGACCACCAATGACAACCAAAATTGTGCCTACCATGTTTGCCTAGGTCACCTAACAGATAATCAAGCCATTCCTTCCTTTAATTCCTACTAATTTAAATGAGTGTTGACAATGCAGTATTGGTCACTGCACTCAGGTCAAGGGGAACAATAGCCTGGGGGGACTTCTGAACAGCAGAGCCAGGGCTTAGAGGCATTCGTTGATCTTGAAGTGTAGAGCATAGCAACGATTCCAGGGGCAATGATCTGTAACTCATTAAAAGTTGATGAAATAAAGTTTATGCTATATGCTACACTTAAAGAACCAAAAACTCCTCTCTATCCTGACCTATACGTCATATCTGAGTGTTCACTTAGTAGTCCTCCTTTTTGAGTTGCCTAACATAACAAAATAGTTTCATCTCATCTTCATTATATACTGAATCCCAGAGGGTTCATATCTTTCATGGACTTCCAAAGGTCCTATTGTCTACCTCCAGCTGAACTCTTTCGCTATATGCAGGTCAAGCATTACATGATTTCGGCTCTGCACCTAGGTGGAACCCCCTAAACTTTAAAACTCTTTTAGTCCAAATGTAAAGATTACCCTAATTTAGTTGGGCTGATTTCCCTGCTTTATGGAATCCTAACCTCTAAGCAACTGACGATGCTCTTAAACTATATCAGAAAGTGGGAGGGAAACCTTCAATTGCACCTTGGCCCTGTACATTGGAATCAAATCTGGTTCACCATTAAATCTTGATCTCACAATGGTATAGCAATGTAAACCAATTATGAAGTACAACTCCTAGGGCTTTACTGGTTCCCACTAGGTTAGCCCACATTAATTGTAAAACTTCCATGCAATGCTTTCATTGCTGCTCTGAGATGGGTCCTTTCATCCATACCTGGTGGACCTGCCCTGTGGTGCAGCAACTTTGGCAACAAGTAAATGATATGATTCAAATTTTCTTTCGCCAAACAGTGTCACTGAACCCACTGGAGGCCCTCCTCAACCAAAAACTGGAGTGACTGACTAAATCTCAGTTCACTCCCTTGATATCCTTGCAGCCATAAAGAAGGTGATCACAAAAGCATGGCTCTCGACACACCTATCTGCCTCCAAGGTCAAAACCTGAATACACTGGGTCCTTCTCAGTGAGAAGCTTACTGGTAGACTTCAGGGCAACATGCCCAAATTCTGCAAAGTGTGGGACCTGTGGGTCTCTCATTTGCTTCTACATGATTTTAATCCCAGTTATTGGATTTATGACAATATTCTCTACAACACATATACATCCCAGCTTGACGACACTTCCCCTGGTCAATATGTAGATATTCGCCAGCAAACCAAGGATCATCAATTTCATTAAAAAAAAAAAAAATATTCAAAGAATGATCGCATCACAAAACGGTGTATTGCAACATTTCAGAGCCATACAGGAGCCCTTCGTCAGGCATGTGATGGTCCTGCGTGGCTCTGAAATGTTGCACTACAAGTGATCATTCTTTGAATAGAAAACCATTTAGATGAAATTGATAATCCTTGGTGTTCTGGCGAATATCTACATATCGCATAGGTTCCAGTATCCAGCTTGCACCCAATACTCTAATGCACATGGTCGGACTTTCTGATGGGAAATGTTGGATGTGAGCTTGTTGTCGAAAAGTCCGACTGTGTGTATGCTCCATCGAACATTTGCTGTCAGGCCGCGTACACACGCGGGGACTGTTCGGCCAACTTTGTCCGTCAAACAGTTTCGGCAAACAGTCCGCTCAAAATTAGCATGGACGGACATGGCCACACACGACGTACGAACAGTTTGCTGAAACCGTGCGCGATGACGTGAACGGCACGTACGACGGGACGAAAAATACGACGTCCTATACACTGCATTATAACTTTCGGCGTGTAAATCCTTTCTGAGCATGCGCGGAACTTAGTTTGTCGAACAAGCCTACACACGAGGGAACTGTTCGCTGAAACAAGGTTTCAGCGGACAGTTTTTCGGAAATTCCGAAAAACCTTGTTCAGCGGACTGTTCGCTGAAACTGTCCGCTGAACGCCCACACATGGGCGGACTGTCCGCCGAAACACTGTTCAGCGGACAAAGTTGGCCGAACAGTCCCCGCGTGTGTACGCGGCCTCAGACTTTCCACCAACAAATGTTTGCTAGTAGGTTCTCAAATATTCCACCAACAAAACGTTGTTATTGGAAAGTCCGATTGCACAAAAGTTCACGCATGCTGGGAATCAAGCAGAAGAACTTCTGTTGAACTTCATTTTTCTTGGCTTGTCATATGTCTTGTATGTCACCACGTTCCCACATTCGTAATTGTTGGCCAACATTTGTGTGACCGTGTGTATGCAAGACAAGTTTGAGCCAACAACCTTCGAACAAAAATCCACGGTTTTGCTGGCGGAAAAGCCGATCTTGTGTACGGGGCATAGCTTATTCCAGGAATGTGTGCGATGGGAATATGGACTGTGGACTCCCCCTAGTTAGCCCCTTCCCCCCTCTTTAACCTTTCTCCTGTTGCTCCACTTTCAACTTTCTGTTTGTTTCCTATTCTTCTCTTTGGGTATATCTAAGTACATATACAGTTTGTGTGACCCCCACTATACCGTACACCATTCCCACTATGCTTATTCATCAATCTTCAATATTGTTCTGGTATAAACGATTTATGCTACGTATGGCTACAGGTTACGGCGTTTGCAACGCCATATGCCACATGTAGGTAAACTTTGAATTTATTTGCTCTTTGTATGTTTAAAAAACTTCTAATCGCAATAAAAATTACTGAACAAGAAAAATTTAGTTTTTTGATTTCAGACAAAACATGCCATAAGTATATGCTTACAGTATAACCTGTGAAGACACATGCTTTTTTATCCAATAGTCTGAGAAACATTGATGGGCTAGGTTTGATTTTCCTGGTCAATTGTTAATATACTCCCAATAATACACCACTAATGGATGTATGTATCTGCACAGTTTATGTATGCTTGGCCTGTCGGAGCATTCATATTTATGCACTGATCATTCCCATGATCCGATAATTCCACCACTAACTCAAGTATGAAATGTAATCCCACTCTGGTATATATACAATATGCAGCATTATAAGACTCAAACAGCAAACAGATCTCTTTGTATTGCACAGACATAGGCTCCAGTGCTAACCTTTAGACATTTTAATGGTTCTATCTGCTAACAAGTACATTACAGATCACATTTGTCACAAGCTGTTACATTATGTCTGCACACTGCAGCTGTGAAAATATGCTTTAAGCAATAGCAGTTACACTACAAATGACATTTTCATATGGACACTATCTGTAAATTCAATTACAAATTGTAAACTGAGAAATAATTCCCTGCCAGAAAGCAATAATAGAATATTAGACGTTAATAGTTACTTTTTTTCTTTGGGCAGCTAGTGGCCCATAATCAGTACAATACCATTTTCCATAGGAATAAGTATTACTTTTATTTCATGGCTTTCATTGCCAGTTGTTGTACAATTCCCAGGATTCATACTGGTTTTATATTTAAAGTGTTTCTAAAGCCAAATCCTTGTTTTAGACAGGGGTGGAGAAGGGTTAAAACGCCTTTCAGTGTATTTTTTTGATGTTGTTGTCCCACTGGGGACGTTTCACCTTAATTTCACTTCCCAATCATAAAATGCAACAGGAAATGAGGGGAAGTCTCTCTATTACATTTTCCTCATTTCTTGTGCTTTGGTTACAAGCCAACATTTTTGGATCTCCCCTTTTTTTCTGTCTCTGTTTCTAGAAAAATAGAGGTGTATGTTTTCCCAACAAGGACACAAACAGCAATCAAAATTTGGACAAATAGCCCTTCCCCTGCTTTATCCAATACTAAAAAAATTATCAAAAAGTTGCTTTTATGTACACTTTAACCACACAACCCAGTTATCACCTGGCGGAGACAGAGTAGATGAGGGGGCTCCCACTGCACCTCCTGTCTGACACTCCTGAAGGGGGTAATGGGGGGCACACTATCACCACCCCAACAGTTCCTGACCACCCAAGCTGAATACCAGATAGGGTTTCTTTTTTAATGAATCTTTCTTTACCACAAAAGTGTACTGTACCTTTAAGCCCTTGTACACACGGTCGGAGATTCCGACAACCAAATCCGCCGGAAATTATGTTGCATACACATGGTCGGACTAAGTTGTTGGAAAATCCGATTGTACATAATGTGATGACGTTATTTCGTTACGACGGGACTACGTTCAGGCAAGTAGCCAATAGCTTTGGTCTAGGAATTTGATCTGAGCATGCGTGGCACCTTGTCCATCGGAAGAGGCTACACATGATCGGAGTATGTCCGATCGGAGCATTTTGTCGGAAAATTTTACCGGCAAGTTGGAAAAATTGGTCCGTCAGATATTCCGATGGAAACAGTCCGATGCAGACCACACACAGTCGGAATATCCAACAAAACGGTCCGATAGGAAACATTCCGACGGAATCTCCGACTGTGTGTACAAGGGCTAAGACAAAAAGGTCAGCGGCAGAACCCAGAACCCCCACTGAATTGTGAACATACAAAAGCTGGTGGTGATCTGTAATTTGCAGTGGTAGCAGCAGGTAGCTGCTGGACAACATTGTCGTTAATGGGGTCTTGGTAGTGTTCATTGTGAATGCCAAGAATCTACATCTGCTGGATAATGTAATTAATGTGGATTACATTGTAAGACAATGTTTTTTAAAAATAAAATACCTTTTTCACATTATGGTTGATTTAATTTGCTTTTTCATTGTTTTGTTTGTGAATAAGCATCAAGGAGTACTCCGTACCCTGGACTCATTCCCCATTTTACATAGGAGTATTCCAGATATCTAGAGGCCCCCTTGTTCTAAAGGGAGCTTCCAGATTACAAAAAGTTACACCCACAGACCCTCAAAGTCCATTTAGGATGTGGGGATAAGGTCCTTGTCCTCTCAATATGAAAACAAGGTGCTTTGCAAGGAGGGCAAGCATTTGCCACCCTTCTTGTGAGGTTTCCTCCCAATGTTGAAGGCGTGTGGTCTGCTATGGTTCATAAGCACATGCTTGTTGTCCCTCTCTCCTGGCCTGTTGGGTTGCATGCCTGGATAAGGCATAAGGCATTATTAAATTTTAGGGGGACCCTAAACATTTTGACTCCATTTCTGAACAATTTCATACGGGACACATGCCACATGCCTTCATGTGGATTTAAAAGAATCTGGAAGCCCCTTTAAAACAAGGAGGCCCACAGATATCCATTTCCCATATTATTGAGTATAAAAAAAAAAATGATAAAGTAATACAAATAACCACACCATGAAAAGAAATATTTTACTGAAAAAAAATAAACAATGTCATACATTATCAATCCAATATCAGTCACATAATCCAGTTATGTAGATCCTTGTCAATTACAATGATCCACTGCTATGACAACCAACCAAATAACAAAGGTATTTCTAATGCAAATGACAGATCCCTGCTGGCTTCTCTGTAAATGAAGCACCCCTTGACCACCAGGGGCATGGTGGCGACCCCCAGAGACAGGGTGGGCTGACATTTCACCTCAGGGTGCAGGTTGCAGGCATGGTGGGTGGTGAATAGTGTAGAAAAATGGATACCAGACACTTTAATGCTCAACATAAGTGAGTGTTTTGCTCATTATAACAAACTATTCAGGGAAAGAGGGGTAGGGAATATGGCACCCTAAGTCATATAAAGCAAGAGACTAGCAGATTCCTAAGACTAAAACAAAAAGGTAGACAGCAGTACAGAGAAGAGCCTTTAAGCTGTAACTAACAACAATTCTCTGGATGAGGCCGTCTCGGTGGCTTTCCAGGCTCTCCACAGTTCACTGGTCTATGGCAGAGTAGCTTCTGGTACTTCATCTCAGGCCTCCATCCTTTCCTTTGTGCCTCCAGGCAGCATGGCTAGGCCTAAGGTTTCTAGCCTACCCAAAACAGAAGTTCCACAACATTCACACCAGATCAAGGTCTGGTTTGGGAGACCTTGATCACTTGACCTTCCCAAATATATATACTTTCTACCAGCATGCTCAGTGGCCATGAAACTCCTACTGATTGGTTGAGAGAACTGCAGCTCATAATACTAATGATAAAAAGGTATCAGTGACACCTACTAGAAAAAGGGAGGAACTACAGTACATCTATATTGAGCTTAGGAGTAAACCCAAATGATCACAAAGACTACAAATCAACCAGGTTAACTACAAACCAGCAAAGCTAAATTCACTGGTAGTGATTGTTTGAAGCCCCATGTATTAGTTTTTCTACTGAGTTTTTCCTTCAGGTTTACCAAAACAATATAATATGAGGTCAAACCTTAGGAGTCTCAATTTGTATGCAATCAGGCAGGCCCTTGCACTAGACGGTTTTGGTAAACCTGAAGGAAAAAATCAGCAGAAAATCTGATAGTGTGTATGCGGCATAAGACAAGGGTGCTACATAAACACATGCGATGAGGATACTAACTAAGTCAAATATGTCCAGTCTGATCACCCACTCATCAAATAGCGAACAAATTGGGTTTTGGAAGAATGCATGTTTAACCTTAAAGTGGAGTTACGCCGTTTTTTATTTTTTTAAGTCAGCAGCTACAAATACAGCAGATACTGACTTTTAAAATATGGACACTTAGCTGTCCAGGGTGCCTGCAATGATGGCACCCAAAGGAGATCTGTCCCTCAGCCGTTGGGTGCTGCTGCCACCATCTTCGGTAAGGGAATCAAGAAGTGAAGCCTTGCAGCTTCACTTCCTGGTTCCCTACGGCGCATGCGCGACTCACGCTGCGCTATCCCACTGGCCCCTGCTTTGTTCTGGGACCTGTGTGTCTCCCAGAACACAGCGAGGAGGACGGAGAAGGCACCATAAGTGGTGTGGATACCGTTGGGTGGCTCGGGTATCTATGCCTGGAAGTGGGAGCAAAATACCTGTATTAGACAGGTATTTGCTCCCCCCTCCCCTCTGAAAGGTGCCAAATGTGACACCGAGGGGGGGGGGGGGACCGGAAAAGCAGAAGTTTCATTTTTGGGTGGAACTCCGCTTTAACCTCATCCCTAATGATGAGGGTACTTAGTTTGTGATTGTTGCTTGAAAGAACAATACTCATCCAATTAGCACCAGTTCTCTTAAATCACAACCAACTATTTGGGACACAAAGCCCTTGTACACACGGTCGGAGATTTCGACAACCAAATCCGACGGATTTTGTCCGAAGCTGTTGTATACACACGGTCGGACAAAGTTGTCGGAAAATCCAACATGATGACGTTATTTCGTTACGACGGGACTATGTTCACGCTAGTAGCCAATAGCTTTGGTGTAGGAATTTGATCTGAGCATGCGTGGCACTTTGTCCGATCGGAATTCTCTACACATGATCGGAATATGTCCGATCGGAGCATTTTGTCGTAAAATATTTCCGGCAAGTTGGAAAAGTTGGTACGACGGATATTCCGACGGAAACAGTCCGATGCATACCACACACAGTCGGAATATCTGACAAAACGGTCCGATAGGACACATTCCGATGGAATCTCCGACCGTGTGTACAAGGGCTTAGAGAGGATTTCCACATATACTACGAATATATTACACATGTTACATCATTGAGCAACCAAGATCAAGATCTGTTAAATAAAAAGGAAACGACTTTTCTCATTTCCACCTAGGTACATAAGTGAATAGTGCAAGAGGGACATACGCCATATAAAATATATACACAAATAGGGATGAGCTTCGTGTTCGAGTCGAACATACGTTCGACTCAAACATCGGCTGTTCATCCGTTCAGCGAATTCCGAACATTATGGGCCGTTTGCACCAAATTCGTGTGGCGCTCACGGCCCACAATGCACTGCGTCATCGCAGTGCATTGCTGGCTCATGATTGGCCAAGCATGCACTGTGACCCCGCATGCTTGGCCAATCACAGCGCCAGCAGCGAGGAGAGCCATGATTGGCCACAGGCAGGATGCCTGTGGCCAATCATAGCTCAGGCTGTGTAGTACACGCCCCATACTATATAAGGCCGCCAGCGCGGCGGCCTTGTGTAGTGTGTTGGTGTCTGAAGCAGTTAGTGGGTGTTCTGTGTACCTTCAACACAGTACACACCGATCGTTATCGGCCGATTTTCGATCTTGCTCTTCTGTAGTGGTTGTTGTCTGCGTGCCCTGACCGCAGTATACACCGCTATATTCTAGACATGTGCATTCGTTTTCGTCCGAATGCATTTTCGTCCGAATTTCAGCTATTTTCGTTTTCGTTTTGACAAACGATAACGAAAGCACAAAATCCAAAAAACAAAAGATCCGACATAAATAAATGCTTTATTTTCGTTTTCATTGTTACAACAGTTCGATATAGAATAGGAGATTCGACATGACTCTGACAATAACAATCTGTGTCTATAGAACCTGTGGTCGAATGTGCCTAACCTTACCTGTATTAGTCCAAGAATATATAGAGAAAATATTCGACAGAGAAAAAAGATTTGACAGAGAGAAAAGATTCTGCAAGTTACTGTCCTAAAAAGTGTTTGGGGACCCGGGTCCTGCCCCAGGGGACATGTATCAATGCAAAAAAAAGTTTTAAAAACGGACGTTTTTTCGGGAGCAGTGATTTTAATAATGATTAAAGTGAAACAATAAAAGTGTAATATTCCTTTAAATTTCGTAGGGGGGGGGGGTTGTCTATAGTATGCCTGTGAAGGGGCGCATGTTTCTGGTGCTTAGAACTGTCCCTGCACAAAGTGTCATTTATGCAGGAAAAAAAGTCCTTTAAAATCACTCGCAGCTATTATGAATTGTCGGCTCCCGTAATAAAGAGAACACTCATTGAAAGTCATTGATAAAAAAAAAAAAATAAATAAATAAAAAAGCGTGAGGGTCCCCCAAATTCAATTACCAGGCCCTTCAGGTCTGGTATGGATATTAAGGGGAACCCTGCCTCAAATTTAAGAAAAAATTTGACGTGGGGTTCCCCCTAAATATCCATAACCAGACCCTTCAGGTCTGGTATGGATATTAAGGGGAACCCCGCGTCAAATTTTAAAAATTTTTTACGTGAGGGTCCCCCTAAAAATCCATACCAGACCCTTTATCCGAGCACGCAACCTGGCAGGCCGCAGGAAAAGATGGGGGGACGAGAGAGCGGCCCCCCCTCCCTCCTGAACCGTACCAGGCCACATACCCTCAACAAAGGGAGGATGCTTTGGGGGTCTGTGACCCCTCGAAGCACCTTGTCCCCATGTTGATGAGGACAAGGGCCTCATCCCCACAACCGTGGCCGGTGGTTGTGGAGGTCTGCGGGCGGGGGGCTTATCAGAATCTGGAAGCCCCCTTTAACAAGGGGACCCCCAGATCCCACCCCCCCCCCGTTTGAAATGGTAAGGGGGTACAAAAGTACCCCTAGCATTTCACAAAGAAAGTGTAAAAAATAGCTAAATAAGACAAACACACTTTTGAAAAATTCCTTTATTAAAAAAAAAAAAAAAAAAAAAAAAGATTCCAACGGCGGTAATCCACTCTTGCTATCCAGCGACGGACGGTCATCTCTCCAGCGATGGCTTATCTCATCCAGCGCAGCGAATCCATCCTTCTTCTGTCTCCGCGGAGGAGACACTGCAAGGATTCCGGCGGCCTGACGTTTCTTATATACGGAGGGCGGGGCCACCCATCACCTGACCCCGCCCCCCTCTGACACAAGGGGAAACCCGGGGTTCCCTGTGACGTATGGGTGACCCCGCCCCCCTCTGATGTAACGGAAACCTGCCTGTGTTACATCAGAGGGGTGCGGGGTCACCCATACGTCACAGGGAACCCCGGGTTTCCCCTTGCGTCAGAGGGGGGCGGGTCAGGTGACAGGTGGCCCCACCCACTGTATATAAGAAACTTCAGGCCGCCGGAATCCTTGCAGTGTCTCCTCCGCGGAGACAGAAGAAGGATGTATTCGCTGGGCTGGATGAGATGAGCCATCGCTGGAGAGATGACCGTCCGTCGCTGGATAGCAAGAGTGGATTACCACCGCTGGAATCTTTTTTTTTTTTTTTTTTTTTTAATAAAGGAATTTTTCAAAAGTGTGTTTGTCTTATTTAGCTATTTTGACACTTTCTTTGTGAAATGGTAGGGGTACTTTTGTACCCCCTTACCATTTCAAACAGGGGGGGCGGGATCTGGGGGTCCCCTTGTTAAAGGGGGCTTCCAGATTCTGATAAGCCCCCCACCCGCAGACCTCCACAACCACCGGCCACGGTTGTGGGGATGAGGCCCTTGTCCTCATCAACATGGGGACAAGGTGCTTTGAGGGGTCACAGACCCCCAAAGCATCCTCCCAATGTTGAGGGTATGGGGCCTGATACGGTTCAGGAGGGAGGGGGGGCGTTCTCTCGTCCCCCCCTCTTTTCCTGCGGCCTGCCAGGTTGCGTGCTCGGATAAAGGGTCTGGTATGGATTTTTAGGGGGACCTCCACGTCAATTTTTTTTTTAATTTGACACGGGGTTCCCCTTAATATCCATACCAGACCTGAAGGGTCTGGTTATGGATATTTAGGGGGAACCCCACGTCAAATTTTTTCTTAAATTTGAGGCAGGGTTCCCCTTAATATCCATACCAGACCTGAAGGGCCTGGTAATTGAATTTGGGGGACCCCCACGCTTCTTTTTTATTTTTTTATTTTTTTTATCAATGACTTTCAATGAGTGTTCTCTGTATTATGGGAGCCGACAATTCATAATAGCTGCGAGTGATTTTAAAGGACTTTTTTTTCCTGCATAAATGACACTTTGTGCAGGGACAGTTCTAAGCACCAGAAACATGAGCCCCTTCACAGGCATACTATAGACACCCCCCCTGTACGAAATTTAAAGGAATATTACACTTTTATTGTTTCACTTTAATCATTATTAAAATCACTGCTCCTGAAAAAACGGCCGTTTTTAAAACTTTTTTTTGCATTGATACATGTCCCCTGGGGCAGGACCCGGGTCCCCAAACACTTTTTAGGACAGTATCTTGCAAATTAGTCTTTAAAATTAGCACTTTAGATTTTGAATGTTGGAGTCCCATAGACTTTAACAGGGGTTCTAAAGTATGCTATATACTTGCTCCGTCGAATCTTCTTTATACATTCGACAGACACCATAAGCCTTCAAAGACAGATTCGACCATAATTCATGTGGATTTTCGGACGAATGCAATTTTTGAACGAAAAACGAAATAAATAAAAACGAATTTCGGGAGTAACTAAATAAATTAAGTTTTCAGACGAAAACGAAATTCCGAAACGAAATATTTTACTCTGCACATGTCTACTATATTCACCTCACCTATATAGCTAGTGATCTATCTTTTATAATAGAGCTTGCAGTCAGTAGTGTTAGGAGCTTGTGCGTGCTGTCTCCGTGCTCTGTACCCAGTACACACCGCTATATCCACCTACATAGCTCTTCTCTATTTGAGCCCACTTGCCATCTGCAGGAGTTATTGGAAGTTGTGTGTGCCTCCAGCACAGCACAGTATACATCTGTATATACCCCTTTATCTCTGGTGTTCTATAATTAAGGCATCTGCAGGAGTTAGTGGGTTTTTTGTGCCTCCAGCACAATATACACCTGTATCTACCCTTTATTGCTGTTCTCTAATAGAGCCATCTACAGGGCTTAGTGGGTGTTGTGTGACTCCATTACAGTATACCCCTCTATCTCTGGTGTTCTATAATAAAGGCATCTGCAGGAGTTAGTGGGTGTTGTGTGCCTCCAGCACAATATACACTACCCAACTGCTGTTTTACCCAACTCCCTTCAGGCCATTACCATGTCTGGAAGGCCATCAAGGAGAGGCAGACAGGCGCGAGCCGATAAAAGAGGGCAAGCAGGCTCTGTGTCTAGAGACAACAGTGCTGGTCGTGGATGCGGTGCATTGTCATCAGCACGTGGCCATGGGACACGCTTGTCCTTCTTTTCGGCAGCTGGACATGTTGAACCACAACATGCCAACGACTTGGTAGAGTGGATGACCAAGCCCTCTTCATCCTCCTCATCCTCTCTCACCCAGTCTCAGGGTACTAGCAAAGCAGCTGCCAACGCATCGTCTTCCCTCCTCTCAATGTCATCATCAGTGACTCCTTCCTTAGACCCACCATGTCCTCCTGAGGAGTCTCCTGAACTCTTTGAGCACAGTGTTGGGTACATGCTCCAGGAGGATGCCCAGTGTTTTGTAGGCTCTGATGATGACACTCAGCTAGAGGAAGGCAGTAGCGTGAATGCAGAGAGAGGGGATGCTCAAGAAGGACAGCAATCTGGCAGTCATGTTCCACAAGCTGCAGCATATTGCCAGGTTTGCTACAGCGATGAAGAGGGAGGGGATGATGAGGGCACTGACTCCACGTGGGTGCCTGGTAGGAGAGAGGAGAAGGAGGAGGCACATGTCCAACGAGGCAGGATGCCCTCCGGGGGCCAGCTTAGGGGCAGCACACCGACTGAATCACACCGCAGAGCTCCGCCTGTGCAAGGCGCTGCCTCTGCGTGTTATTCTAAAAGTTCTTTGGTGTGGGCCTTTTTTGAGACGAGTGCATCAGATCGCACCGCTGCTATTTGCAACATATGTCTCAAGCGTATCTCGCGTGGCCAAAACATCAGCCACTTGGGCACCACATGCTTGACCAGACATATGTTGACCTGCCATGCAGCTCGTTGGCAAGCGTACCTCAAAGACCCACACCAAAGAACAAAGCGGACCTCTCCTTGCTCCTCATCAGCTGGCATCTCCAACCCCACTAGGCCTTCAGTCCTCTCTGAATCCTGCTCTGAGAGGAATGAAGGTGTAGAATTAGGTGTGTCACAGCCAAGTGCTTCCGGGCACTCTGCTAGCAGTACACCCACGTCCGATTATAGCAGGCAAATGTCCCTGCCCCAGCTGCTGGACCGGCGAAAGAAGTTCACTCCCAGCCATCCACATGCCCAGCGGTTGAATGCTAGTTTGTCTAAATTTCTAGCACTTCAACTGCTGCCTTTTCAGTTGGTAGACTCGGCCCCCTTCCGTGAGTTTGTACAATGTGCGGTTCCTCAGTGGCAGGTCCCCAAACGCCACTTTTTCCTCACGGAAGGCGATTCCGGCTCTCTACCGGCATGTGGAAGGCAATGTCCTTGCCTCGCTGGACAGGGCGGTCAGCGGTAAGGTGCATATTACCGCTGACTCATGGTCCAGCAGGCATGGACAGGGACATTACCTGTCTTTCACGGCCCATTGGGTCACTCTTCTGGCAGCTGGGAAGGATGCAGGACAAGGTGCAGTAGTGTTGGAGGTTGTTCCGCCACCACGCCTCCAAAATGCTACTATTGGTTGTAACACACCTCTCTCCTCCACCCCCTCCTCTTCTTCTTCCTCCATGGCCTCTTCCAGTGCTCTGTCCTCAGAACCAGCGGTGCTCCATAGGCGTTCCAGGGGCTACGCAAGTACGCAAGCAAAATGATGCCATGCCGTGCTTGCGCTGGTTTGGTTGGGGGACAGGAGCCACACTGGGGCGGATGTTTTGTCAGCTCTGCAGGGGCAGACCGAGAGGTGGTTGACGCCACGCCAGTTTAAGCCAGGAATGGTGGTTTGTGACAATGGCACCAACCTCCTCTCCGCCCTCCGACAGGGACAACTGATCCATGTGCCCTGTGTAGCTCACGTCCTTAACCTGGTGGTGCAGCGGTTCTTGGGCAGGTACCCCGGCTTACAGGATGTCCTGTAGCAGGCCAGGAAAGTCTGTGTGCATTTCCGCCGATCATTTAATGCCTGTGCTCGGCTGGCTGAGCTCCAAAAGGAGTTGAACCTGCCCAAGAACCGCCTTATTTGTGACATGCCCACCAGGTGGAACTCAACGTTGGCCATGCTGCAGCGGCTGCACACGCAGCAGAGGGCCATCAATGAGTACCTGTGCGACTACGGCACCAGGACAGGGTCAGGGGAGCTCAGTTTTTTCTCACCACGCCAGTGGGGCATGATCAGGGATGCATGCACTGTCCTGTCACCGTTTGAGGAGGCCACAAGGATGGTGAGCAGTGACAGTGCATGCATCAGTGACACTGTACCTCTTGTCCACCTCTTGGAGCATACGCTGCATGGAATAATGGACAGGGCACTTGAGGCAGAACAGAGGCAGGAAGAGGAGGACTTCCTTGCCTCTCAAGGCCCCCTTTATCCAGACAGTGTTCCTGCTGTGCCACCCATCACACAGGAAGAGGATGAGGAGGAGGAAGAGGAGGAGGAGGATGATTGTGTCAGTATGGAGGTGGAGGCTGGCACTCAGCATCAGCAGCAGCAGTCTTGTAGGGATGATTTACAGTCCCAAGAAACACGTGGACTTGTACGTGGCTGGGAGGAGGTAGCTGCGGATCATGTTGCCCTTAGTGACCCAGAGGACTCCGGACCGAATGCCTCAGCTAACCTACGCTGCATGGCCTCCCTGATCCTGCAAAGCCTGCGGAAGCATCCTCGTATTCTTCGGATCAAGGAGAGGGACCATTACTGGCTGGCCACTCTCCTTGATCCACGGTACAAGGGTAAGGTTGCCAACCTTATCTTGCCATCGCAGAGGGAGCAGAGGATGAGACATCTCCGGGAGGCCTTGCAGAAAGGTCTGTGCAACGTGTTCCCAGAGACTGGGAGGTTACAAACTCCTGGTCCTGGACAACGTGTTGCTGAGGCATCGGTCAGAAGGAGCGGTGGAGAAGGTGGCAGCCCCAAGGTATGATCGGTTCCAGCAACCATCGCCAGCGTCTGATTTACACGGTGCAGGAATACCTAGGGGCAAGGTCAGACTTGGACACCTTTCCCACCGAAAATCCTCTGGCTTACTGGGTCTTGAGGATGGATCACTGGTCAGAGCTTGCACAGTATGCAATTGAGCTACTGGCCTGTCCTGCATCCAACGTTCTTTCGGAACGCACCTTCAGTGCTGCTGGTGGCTTTGTTACCGTTCACAGGGTGCGCCTGTCCACCGAATCAGTTGATCGACTGACCTTCATCAAGATGAATCAGTCTTGGATCACCCACAGCTACCAAGCACCTGAAGCTGGTGTAACCGAATAATTTTTTTTGAAATATCACATCCCTTCAAGACTGCCTATGCTGATGCTGAGTGAGTTATGTTGATTGTCTATCCTCTTCCTCCTCCGCTGATATGTTGGAAGAACATTTCTGGTTCTGGGTGATGCCATCAGCCCAATTTTTCTGCCCCTATTTAACAGGGGCATTTAATTACAATTTTTGATGCAATGCTTTGCAGCAGGGCTAATTCTTGCAATAAAACTAGAGTATATGGGAGAGGTTACAGTGTGGTGGCACCAGCACCAGTGCCTAAGGCCCAATTTTTCTGCCCCTGTTTAACAGGGGCGTTTAAGTACAATTTTTGATGCAATGCTTTGCAGCAGGGCTAATTCCTGCAATTAAACTAGAGTATATGGGAGAGGTTGCAGTGTGGTGGCACCAGCACCAGTGCCTAAGGCCCAATTTTTCTGCCCCTGTTTAACAGGGACATGTAATTACAATTCTTGATATAATATTTCACAGGAGGGCCCGTTCCTGTGCCCACCCAGAGTAACTGTGAGGACTTATAGTGTTGTGGCACCAGCACCACAACCACCAAAGGTCAATTTTTCTACCACTGTTCAACAATGGCATGTAATTACAATTCTTGATATAATCGTTCACAGCAGGGCGCTCCAGCGCCCACCAAGAGTCACTTTCAGGGCTTACAATGTTGTGGCAAAACCAACACCTTGTTCCGCCATTTCTGCAGAGCATATAGGGCAGGCCCCTACTTTCAAACATCCAACTTACAAACATTTCCTACTTGCAAACGGAAGGAGACAACAGCAAGTGAGATGAAAAAAGATGGACGACAAAACAAATTATACAGGGGTGATAACCCTTCCCTATGTTTTCCAAAAAGCTTAAAAATTGTTTTTTTGACTGGAGCTACACTTTAAAAATGTACCAGTTGAAAATTACAAACAGATTCAACTTAACACAACAAACCTACACAGTCCCTGTCTTGTTTGCACCGCCTGTATACTGCTGTTCTGAGTATATAGGGCCTGGGGGCCACACGCATTTCCTTTTTTTAATATAGGTACGGGGTTCCCCTTAATATGCGTACAAGACCCAAAGGGGCTGGTAATGGGCAGGGAGGGCTACCTATGCCATTTTTCTCAATGATTTTTAACCATATTGCAGGAACCAGATATAACATTAAAACCGCAAGCAGTTTTCAATGATGTTATTTCCGTTTAATGTCATTTTGTGCAGGGACTGTTCTAAACACGGAAAACACGTGGCACTTCACAGGCATACTACAGACACCCCCCAGGCACCATATTTAAAGGAATATTTCACTTTTTTTTTCACTTTAATCGTCATTAAAATCAGTGCTCCCGCCAAAACGGCCATTTTTAAAAACATTTTAGGCATTGACCCATGTCCCCTGGGGCAGGAGCCAGGTCCCCAAACCCTTTTTAGGACAGTATCTTGCATATTAGCCATTAAAATTAGCACTTTTAATTTCGAACGTTCGAGTCCCATAGACTTCAATGGGGTTCTAAAGTTCGTACAAATTTGGGATCCGTTCGAAAGTTCTGGTGCAAACCGAACCGGGGGGTGTTCGGCTCATCCCTATACACAAATAACTAAGATTATTTACATAGCTATTGTGGCAGCATGCAGGTAAAGTCACCTGGTTGTATCCAGGATGGGAAATATGTGTGCCCTAGATTCAGGCTTTATGCAGACTTGTACAACTAGAGGGGAAGAGTTAATGAGCCCAGCTGAAGCAAGTGGGCTCATTAAGACCTCTACAAAAAACCCCAGCATGCTTAGGGAGATGCTCCAACCTGGAACCAGTTTTGTGTTGTATAGACTGGGGAGTGTGACACTTGTTCTGTGCGGTGAGTTAACGCCTGTGTGGCAAACCTCTACAACAGAGACAGGGACTGGTGCTGCACAAGGCTGCACTCAGTTGATAGACAGGGAAAATAAGTGTGTAATTAGAGGTCAAGCTGACCAAGGATTTATTTTCATGTTTTATTTTTGTTTGGCTGTTATATGTTTCACTGCATGAATAAACTGCATCTTTTGTTTTTTGCACCTACAACGCTGTCTGCTGTTCCTGATTTTGTGTTGTGAACCCATCCAGGGGGTCACACACACCCGCTGCCGAGCTAACCCCTCACAGTTGGTGGAGAATTTTGGCAGTTTTTTTTTAAGGCCAGCATGGAGGAGATACTGAGACAGCTGGCTCTAGCAAATGCAAATCAGCAGCAAGCAAATGCAAATCAGCAGCAAACAAATGCGGGTTTACAAAGGAGCCTTGCAGCTCAACAACAGACAAATGCAACTTTGCAGCAGAGTCTGGAAGCTCAGCAGAAGGCTCACCAGCAGAGTCTGGAAGCTCAGCAACAAGCCCAGCAGCAGACAAATGCAAATCAGCAGCAGACAAATGCAACTTTGCAGCAGAGTTTGGAAGCTCAGCAACAAGCCCAGCAGCGATCTGAAGCCCGCTTCATTGACCTGCTGCAGAAGCAAGAGCAGAGTTTTCAACAGCAAATAGAGACATTGATACAGCAACGTCCGCAGACCAATGAAGCAATAGGTTACAATAATACCGCATCCTTTGGTGTGAGCCGTTTACTGACAAAAATGACTGGAGAGGATGATCCGGAGGTGTTTTTGTCCACATTTGAAAGGACTGCTGAAAGGGAAAAGTGGCCTAAGGAGCAATGGGCTGGACTGGTGGCCCCTCTGTTAACTGGGGAATCGCAGAAGGCTTATTATGACCTAGAGCCTGACCAAGCAAAAGACTATGTGGTACTAAAAACAGAAATATTGGCACGGCTGGGTGTCACCCTGGCCGTCCGGGCTCAGCGTGTGCATAATTTGACTTTTCAAGTTGGAAAACCCCCCAGATCTCAAATGTATGATCTCATTCACCTGAGCAGGAAGTGGCTGCAGCCAGAGATTTTGACCGCACCAAACATTGTGGAACGTGTGGTTATGGATCGTTTCCTGAGAGCTCTTCCTACTGCCATCCAAAAATGGGTAAGCCATAGAGACCCAGAAAATGCAGATAAACTTGTGGATCTGGTTGAGAGGTACTTGGCTACAGAAAACTTGACCACCTCTTCCAGGGACTCACGGACTTTCCATCCTAAGACCAGATCATCCCCAGTGGCGGGTAAGATGACTCCAAGGGGTGAGGGTGGAGAGAGTGAAAGGGTGGGAGTTCTACCTAAGGTCTGGCGGGAGCAGCCCAGGAAGCCCATGCTGCAAGAGGCAGCGAAAAAGATTATTTGCTACCGCTGCCGGCAAGAGGGACATATTGCAGCCAATTGCCCAGTTGTGGATGAGCCTATGCAATGTGACTTTATAAGGGAGAGACGTCAGTCGCTGTTTGCGACAGTTGCATGCACTGCCATTCGGGGACCTGAGAAACATTTATGTAAAATGTGTATTAATGGTAGAAATGTTGATGTGTTGCTGGATTCAGGTAGCCTGGTAACATTGATAAAAGCTGAATTAGTTACTACAGAGGTCTCTGGGAAGAACAAGGTGGCTGTTATTTGTGTGCATGGGGACACCCGAGAGTATCCTGTAACTTCAGTGTTTTTTGAGACCCCCAAAGGTAACCTCTCTCATCAGGTGGGGTTAGTGTCTCACTTACCACATGATACTATTGTGGTAAGGGATTTTCCAAAATTCTGGGAACTCTGGGATTGTCCTGAGCCCCCCACTGGTGCCCCTATAGACCAGGAAGATGACCAGAATTCCTCTGGGAGTGGTGAGGACTCTCCTGAATTTCCCTTGTCGGTATTGGCGGGGGAAACTCGAGAAACTGGGGAGGAGCCAACATCCTCAGATGAAAACATGCCGTCTGTGGAGTTTTCAGATCTTGAGGTTCACAGGGAAAATTTTGCCACAGAACAGTTAAAAGATCCCACCCTAATAAAGGCACGGGAAAATGTGGTGAAAATAGATGGCGAGTTAGTGAACCCAGATAAGACTTGCACTTATCCGTACTTCACTATGGAAAGGGACCTGCTGTATCGAGTGGCTCAAAGGGCAGAAGAAACCATTGAGCAACTTGTAGTGCCCAAACCTTACAGGAAGTTGGTGTTAGAATTGGCCCATGGGCACATTCTGAGAAGTCTGCTAGGGGGCATCAGTACATTTTGGTTATATTGGACTATGCCACCTGTTATCCGGAAGCAATTCCTCTTCGAAATACCTCGGCCAAAACCATAGCCAAAGAGCTATCTCTTACAGACCAAGGTACACCCTTTATGTCCAGGGTTATGAAAGAACTATGCAAGTTGTACAAAGTGACACAATTGCGTACATCTGTGTATCACCCCCAAACAGATGGGTTGGTTGAAAGATTCAACAAAACCCTAAAACAAATGTTAAAGAAGGTGGTGGATAGAGATGGAAAGAATTGGGACTGTCTAATACCCTATCTGATGTTTGCCATTAGGGAGGTACCCCAATCCTCTACGGGTTTCTCACCCTTCGAGTTGCTCTATGGGAGACACCCAAGAGGGCTGCTGGATATCGCCAAGGAAACTTGGGAAAATGTGAGTTCTCCTCACAGGAGCGTGATTGAGCATGTCGCCCTGATGCAAGATAGAATTGCACAGGTAATGCCAATCGTAAAAGGAACATTTGACCCAAGCACAGCAGAGAGTGTACAACCGTGGGGCCAAGACCCATACTTTTTCCCGGGGGGGATAGGGTCTTGGTGCTAGTCCCTACGGTTGAAAGCAAATTTCTGGCCAAATGGCAAGGTCCATACGAAGTAATTGAAAAAATTAGTGAGGTGAACTACAGGGTTAGACAGCCAGGAAGGCGAAAGCCGGAGCAGATCTATCACGTCAATCTGCTGAAAGCCTGGAGGGATAGGGAATCCCTAGTCGCAGAGACTTTGTCACAAGCACAGCCTGATTGCTTAGTTCCTGAGGTTGGAATAGCAGACACCTTATCGAAAGCCCAACAACAGGAGGTTAAAGAGTTTGTACTTCGTAACAAAGAGATTTTCTCTGAGCTGCCGGGACAAACATCTGGCGTAGAGCATGACATTATCACACCGCCAGGAGAAAGGGTAAAACTAAAACCTTATAGAATACCAGAGGCCCGACGGGAGGCAATACGTGGGGAGGTTCAAAGGATGCTGGAATTGGGTGTGATAGAGGAGTCCCAGAGTGACTGGTCCAGTCCTATCGTACTAGTGCCCAAACCTGATGGGAGCTGGCGGTTTTGTAACGATTTTCGACAATTGAATAAAGTTACAAAATTTGACACCTACCCCATGCCGCGTATAGATGAGTTGATTGACCGGCTGGGAACAGCCCGATATATGACAACTCTTGATCTCACCAAAGGGTATTGGCAAATTCCCCTGGCCAAGTCGGCCAAGGAGAAAACTGCGTTTGTAACCCCAGATGGGGCATTCCAATATAAGAGAATGCCGTTTGGGTTACAGAATGCACCGGCAACATTCCAGCGGAAAATGGATAAGATTCTGAGGCCCCATCAGAAATATGCTGCAGCTTACCTGGATGATGGGATTATCCATAGCACAGACTGGGTCTCACATTTGCCAAAAGTACAAGCAGTCCTAGACTCTATCCGGGAAGCTGGGTTTACGGCCAATCCAAAGAAGTGTACCATTGGATAGGAGGAGGCCAAATATCTTGGGTACACTATTGGGAGGGGGGTGGTAAAACCCCAAGTCAATAAAGTCGAGGCCATACAGAGTTGGCCACGTCCCAACAGCAAGAAACAGGTACGAGCCTTTCTGGGAATCGCTGGCTATTATCGACGATTCATTCCCCATTTTGCTTCTCAGGCTGTGCCCCTCACCAACCTGACAAAAGGGAAAGAGTCGGTCATGGTTAAATGGTCCCCAGAGGCTGAAGAAGCATTTCAGTCCTTAAAAACAGCCTTATGTAGCCAGCCAGTGTTGTACTCACCAGACTTCTCTAAGGACTTTGTTGTACAAACTGATGCATCAGACGTTGGATTAGGAGCAGTGTTATCCCAGGTCTGGAACGGGGAAGAGCACCCAGTCATTTACCTCAGCAGGAAGTTGAAGTCCCCTGAGGTAAATTACTCCACGATTGAGAAGGAATGTTTAGCAGTGAAGTGGGCTCTAGATTCCCTTCGGTACTATCTGCTAGGTAGGCACTTTGACCTGGTGACTGATCACGCTCCTTTAAAGTGGATGGCTCAGAACAAGGAGACTAATAGAAGGGTAAATAGGTGGTTCCTGGCCCTACAAGAATTTAACTTTACAGTTAAGCATCGCCCTGGTGCTAAAATGGGGAATGTGGATGCTTTGTCTCGGATACATGCGTGTCTGACTGCTTGTGTTACAACCCCAAGGTTGAAACAAGAGGGGGGGTATGTGGCAGCACGCAGGTAAAGTCACCTGGTTGTATCCAGGATGGGAAATATGTGTGCCCTAGATTCAGGCTTTATGCAGACTTGTACAACTAGAGGGGAAGAGTTAATGAGCCCAGCTGAAGCAAGTGGGCTCATTAAGACCTCTACAAAAAACCCCAGCATGCTTAGGGAGATGCTCCAACCTGGAACCAGTTTTGTGTTGTATAGACTGGGGAGTGTGACACTTGTTCTGTGCGGTGAGTTAACGCCTGTGTGGCAAACCTCTACAACAGAGACAGGGACTGGTGCTGCACAAGGCTGCACTCAGTTGATAGATAGGGAAAATAAGTGTGTAATTAGAGGTCAAGCTGACCAAGGATTTATTTTCATGTTTTATTTTTGTTTGGCTGTTATATGTTTCACTGCATGAATAAACCGCATCTTTTGTTTTTTGCACCTACAACGCTGTCTGCTGTGCCTGATTTTGTGTTGTGAACCCATCCAGGGGGTCACACACACCCGCTGCCGAGCTAACCCCTCACACTATAAACTACAGTGGGGACCACTGCCTTGGAGTCAAATACTTTCATATTTTTAATGCAAGCTCAATTTAATTTGCATTTTTTTTTTTGTCAGTTTCAGAGGATTGTTTTATACTACATGTTCAAGTTTTTTCCTTTAATTCACAACTGCTCGTTAGATAATCATGTTCAATGCTTCATTTAATTTAGACAATTTTGTCTCACTCCTGCTATTAAATCAGTGAAATGACAGGTTTGTGACAGTGTAAAACACCACAAGAGATGCTTCAGAATATTTAAAAATCATTAGATAAACAAACTAACCGGAACAGTCGAGTCAATTAAAGAAGTCTACTCAATGGGTTTTTTTTTTTTTTACCATATTAGAGTTATACAACTCCAGAAACCCCACTGCAGAATGCAAACCCAATAACTTTTTTTTTTCTATTTTTTTTCCGAGCAGCAAACAGATTTTGCTATTAAATGCATTTATAGATGTGGTGACATCATCGGGAATTCGACAGATTTTATTCTTCTCTTCAAATTTTTTCAAAGAGGTCCACGGAAAAAGTTGCCAATTTTTCCTTCCGTTGACTGAACGAGGTTCCAACACACCTAGGTGTCACCCTGAAACAATGGGTGACAGAACGGCTTATAAAACCGTGAACAGCCTGCTACACATAAAGTGTGTTTTATAGAGCAGGTGTGCCTACGTTTATCGATATTTTAAAGCAATGAGATCATGGCCATCATAAAATAAAAAAAGGGGGAAAATCCATTAATTAAAAATGCGATAAGCTAAATAAAACCAAATGGGGTCTTTAATAAATCTACATGGCATTTTTGTATTGTCGTATTTATATCCGTTGTCAGAGTGTTCCAAAAGGTGGAAGAACGATTTAGGAACAGGATTTATTTGAAGACTATATAAAAACTGTTGGCCAGATTTAAGTAGAAAAAACAAAACAAAAAAAAAACATTTATGCAAAGAGATCAAATTAATAAGCTAGAAAAAGCCAAAAGTGTTTTGTGCTCCTATTAGGACATGAATGGGAAAAATTATGAATAGGAAATCCTGCTTGAGGTTTTATTGCCGATTTCCTTAAGGGAAGATGGCATTGTTTGCCTCTACAATGAATAGGGAAAAGGGTGTAAAGTAAGACAAGGCGTGTGACACACATTCTTCAAAGCAAGAAGCAAGATGTGAATTGTGTGTTTTTAACTTCTTCCATAGAAAGCTCGGGCTATTTATAAGTATGGCAGCGTACAAGATATGTTTTGCGTATCCTCAAAAGGGCTCTTGGCATAATGTTGTTTTGATTAAGTGAGATATCTCAGGAAAAAAAAATAAAAAAAGTCTTGTTTTTTTCCAGACCTGCCAGTGTTTTGTGGTTGGGCAGCCTTTGCAATGCCTCAATAAACAATTGCTACAGAAATTCTTGTGCAAGTCTAAACTACACATAAAAAAAAAAAAAAAAAAAAAAAGCAACAAGGGAACGTAATTTGTATTCCAAAGGTTCTAAGCAAAAAAGTGGGGACTGTTATCTTAGGTTGGTAGCTGCCACCACGCATCATTTTATATTCGAAAAACAGACAAATCCCAGGAGCCAGATAGCCCACGCAGTCTCATAATCAATCAGGTGCTTTTTTTCTAACCTTTTCTATAGTTGTCAATAGAAACATATGTTCCCGGGTTCCTTAAAGGGAATCTGTCACCAAAAAAAAGAGGACTTACTAGTAGGAGTGTATCTTCACAGGGCTCATCGGTGTCTTCATTTAACACTAAATTCAGTCTGCATGTAGCCATTTTGAATAATGATCTGATATATATATATATATATATATATATATATATATATATATATATATAAAATCCACGAATAGATGATACAGATAGTGGAATTTCATCCAGCTAAAACAATTTTTATTACAAAATGCTTTTATTGGGAGTTTAAAAGAAAGAATCTTACAGCATTAAGGGAATCAATACAAATTTAGGTATAGACTTATATAACAATAGTCTTACTAAAGCAATAAATGCCTCACGCAGGATATCTTGAAAATTAAAGAACAAACACGGCCCCTCACCATTACTCACATACAATTCAGATTATTGGCCCTAAATTGTATGTGATGATGTCATTGTGTGACTGCACCCTGAAGTGTCTTGTAGAAAAGGTTTCAGGGCAACTACACATTCAAATGGAGACACATTTGAAGGGAGCCTGCTGGAGCAAGGAGTAAGTAAGTATTAAACTTTGTTTAGTGCTACACCTGCCTCTTCTCCTCTGGAACCCTCCTGCTCTTCAGTGTCTCAGACTACTTACAGGAATACCCCACTTTTAAGTACACAATGGGGTTTACTTACTAAAGCTGGAAAGTGCAAAATCAGGCTCACTTCTGTATAGAAACCAATGAGCTTCTAACCCCAGCTTGTTCAATTAAGCTTTGGTAATAAAACCTGGAAGCTCATTGGTTCCTATGCAGAAGTGAGCCTGATTTTGCACTTTCCAGCTTTAGTAAGTAAACCCCATTGTGTACTTAAAAGTGGGGTATGCCTGTACCCCACTTTTAAGTACACAATTGGACCAGAGCATGTATGTAAAACAAAGTCATGCAATACCTTTTTTTCACTTCTGGGGTGTCAGGGGCTGTATTGGGGGTGTCAGGGACTGTAGCGGGGGGTCAGTGACTGTAGTGGGGTGTCAGGGACTGTAGTGGGGGGGGGAAAGGGAGTGAAGTTTATAGTACTGAACAGTTCAACACAGGAGAATGGCACAGATGCTAGGCTGTAACAGCTGACCAGACCAGCGGAAATAAAGTTCTCAGGGGGGGTAGTAACACCTCTCAGGTTCAATCCTGTGGGACCGATAGCTACACTGTATAGACTTTCTGTGCAGATAAATTCCATGGCAGTAACTGTGACAGCTGTAGATAGTGTTATCTTGGCATATAGCCGACTCACAGTTAGTAGAGAGTGTTTCCAAGTAGCAGGGAATCTGATCTATCCTCGCACGGATTACTCAGCTGCAGCTTTAGCTTGCGAGCCACTTTATATACACTCACGGGTATGTCCATACTTGCGAGTGCATGTAAAGTGAGTGCACTTAAAGCAGGATATGCCTGTATACAGACCCCATACTGGACACTTCCCCTCCAGGGATAAGCAGGAGTCTTAAAAACATTCAGGCTGGTTGATTTGAATCTCCCACTCTAAGCTCTGGAAGCTTCTTCCAGCGACAGGGGGAAGTAATAAAACTCCAAACTTGTGAAACACTGAACAGGACAGAACAAACAATAACTCCCCCTTTGATTAAAGAAGCAGCCACAGCTAAATCTGCCTAGCAATCTATCCTAGGCGGTTGCTACACTTGCAATGATACAAGGACACATTCCTCCACCTCTACTTTTGAC
>NW_027507787.1:212343740-212443740 GCF_037356315.1 Lithobates pipiens
CCTTGCCTCCTTGCCTCCGTGCCGTGCCTTGCCTTGCCTCCGTCCCGTGCCTTGCCAGGATCGCCGCTCTTCGTCGGCGCCTCGGCGGCCATTCTAAAATTCAAAAGCCGCGCCTCCGCCTTCGCCTGTGATAGGCGGAACACTGAATTTCCCAGCAGCCTGTGTTCCGCCTATCACGGACATCATCTCATCCGCGTCCGTAGTACGAGGATGAGCGGATGTCCGTGATAGGCGGAACACTGACTGCTGGGAAATTCAGTGTTCCGCCTATCACAGGCGAAGGCGGAGCCGGAGGCGCGGCTTTTGAATTTTAGAATGTCCGCTGTCTGTCTGCTCGACACGCTGATCGAGCAGGCAGACAGCGATGACTCGAGTATAAGCCGAGGGGGGCACTTTCAGCCTCAAAAAAGAGGCTGAAAATCTCGGCTTATACTCGCGTATATACGGTATATGGTGAAATACAGTGTTTTGAAATTCATCTGAGGGTTTTCATGTTGAATTTTAAAAGCAGCCGCAAGCGCGCTGATCTCACAGGTTTTCTAATGTGACAGAACACCGGTACTTTTAAAATTCAACATCAAAAGAGTCACACAGATTCCAAAATCCTATATTTTCACTATATAAGCTCAGTTTACTGGTAAAAATAAGTGTAAAATACAAGACTCCGGTGGCTGTAAAAAGATGCCCGCTGCCGCCTTTTCACTGTATACTTACTGTGGACGACTGCAGGGTGTACCAAGAAGGCCGTGACAGAACGTTACTTCCGTTGATAAATTTGAAGAGTTGCTGGATCTGACAGAACACAGGGTCTTTGTAGCCGTTTCCTGTCTATGTGCACTTTAGGGATGTCTGCTTGGTATTTCTCAGGACATGTTCCTTGGTGGTGCCTGCATAGTAAATTACGACTTGTGGTCTCCATCGGTAATCTGTATGATAGGATAACAAAGCAAGAGCACAATTTGATGACAGGGACAGGGTATTGTCACCCTATAACAGCAAGTGCCTGAAGAAGGATCTTAATGGCAGGATCGTCATGTAATGTTTTAATTAAGTTCCAATTTTAAAGATAATAAAAATGTTCTTCAAAAATACAGTTAAATTCAAAAGTTACCTTTGCAGTAAGGCTCCCCCACACCCTGCAAGGGAATGCTAGCTGTCTAGGGGAAACGTGAACAGCAGTTATACTTACCTTATCTCTCACTTCCACAGGCTTCCTCCAAGATGCCCAACTGGTCCCCTGAAGCCACTTTTCTTCTCCACTTCATCGGACACAAGCACTCTGACATCATCACCTACAAGGCAGGACCAGCAATCTTACCCTGTACTTGAGGATGCCAAGTCCCTGCCTACAACCCAGAATGTTGCAGAGAAAAGGAGAGAGTGACGAAAATGGATATCAGACCCCTGCCCTTCTCACCAACTCATGACATAGGACTGGCCAATCTCACACCGTGCTGTCACATACGTAACAATGCCACTCTCAGCTGCACAAAGATATTCTAGCATTCGGGAGCACAATCTAGGTGCCAGCAGCTTAGGAGCCAATCACTGGGTTAAGTTAATTAAGCAATTAACTTCCGCCACCGACTTTTACTGAAGAGTCGGAACTTCCACAAGATTATCAATAACAATTATGAAAAATACATACGTACACTGTCATCACAGACAGGTATATGCAGAGATTTATCATATACAGTAGCGTTCTTCAAAAGACAGGGACAATTTCAACACTTTCCAAAACAGGGTTTAATAAGGAAAACGGTCAACGCGATGCAAATAAAATATTTAAAAAAACAAAGATATCATAAAGTAACAACAAGAACAAGCAACAGCAATACCAGAGGTGAAAAAAGGTAAAGTCCAGGGGCGGACTGACCATTGGGCCATTCGGGCAGTGCCCGAGGGCCCCGAGCCACTAGGGGGCCCCATCAGAGTTGCCAGCCTCAGTAAAACCAGGGACAGTATGTAAAAATCTGTGTTTTTTTTTTACATCTGTCTCTGAAATGTCCCTTACCGACATCCTTTTGGTCAAAAAATCCCAAGATTATAACTGCCCCAACTCTCCAGTAACTTCTCAGCCAATAGAAACATGTCTGTGTATACTGTGTGATTGTATACTGTGTGTGTGTATATTGTGTGGTCCCATGACCTCGGATTGCCTGGGGGCCCCATAATCTCCTATTGCCCGGGGGCCCCATGAGTTGTCAGTCCACCTCTGGTAAAGCCTTTGGTTTTAGCTGAGTTCAGTCAATGAGCAAGGTGTTATTGTCTCTGATAACTTGACACATGTTCCTTGGTTGATATGTACGTGAGAACTGTTACACTATCCTGGCTTTCTCCTTTTCTCTGGGATCAAAGGGGTGTTGACAGAGACTATCTGATCAATTAAGTGTCTGAGGAGCAGCCATTGTGCTTATGACTGTATCATGGCCCCCCGAACACACAGTTTTATACTAATATTAATATCTTCCAACATATGCAGGTTGCATTCTAGAAACCAGTAGATTATTGTTTAGCATTCAATTTTATGTCCAGTGATACCAAACACAGAGTATATCAGATGGCCTGCTGCCCTGGAGGTAGGCGACTGCTATCTCCCCTTCTGTATGCTCTAGTTTAGTCATGTGTGACCTTGATTTGTTAGGTATGATATTCTCCGTTCAAATATATACTTAATATTAATTTGTCTTGGTCCTGTTTGATTTTATGAAATCTAAATGGATTTTGTTAAGTTGTGAATCGAGCAGAGAGGTCTCGGAGAGGTCACCACATGCCTGACTACTTTCTGGGTAGACATTTTATGACACGCTATATGTTCCTAGTGCTTTAATTGCCCTACAAACCATGGGTGACAGAACTGAAGGATTTTGATATAGTTTTATGATGGGTCAGAGGGAAGTTTTAGGCTGTAAATTTCATATGGTCAGCAGAAATTAACAGACATCCTGCCAGAACTCGAAAAGCTGTGTACAGCTCTGCAAAGACCTGTGTGCTGGTATCTGCCATCTCTACATTGAGATAACCAACTTTTTTTAAGTGTTTTAAAAGTTAAGGCCATGAATTCCATAAATTGAAGTCTGATGTTGAGTCTGGGGGTAAGGTCACTGGGCTATTCTCACTACAAACATGAATAGGACCTGAATAAAATAGATTTCGCCTAGAGTTTCTCATGGGCTCAATGCGCACAGCCCCTACAGAGAGCACTGGCTGCTAGGGGAGCGATGGAAACTGTTTTACATAGAGGGAAAAAGTCCCTTTCTACAGCATGCTAACATTGAGAAAAACATCACATGCACACCGAGAACAAGGGTCCTCTCCGCACTATACTGTCATGTAGAGGGACCACTGATTCCGCACAGAGAGCAAATGTTCCTCTCTACGGCATGCCACCATGTGGAAAGATCACTGCTTCCACAAGGAGAGCAAATGCCCTTCTCTACAGCATGTCACCATGTAGAAAGACCACTGCTTCCACACAGAGAGCAAATGCCCTTCTCTACAGCATGCCACCATGTAAAAAGACCACTGCTTCCACATAGAGAGCAAATGTCCTTCTCTACAGCATGCCGCTATGTAGAAAGACCACTGCTTCCACACAGCGAGCAAATGTCCTTCTCTACAGCATGCCACCATGTAGAAAGACCACTACTTCCACACAGCGAGCACATGTCCTTCTCTACAGCATGCCACCATGTAGAAAGACCACTACTTCCACACAGCGAGCACATGTCATTCTCTACAGCATGCCACCATGTAGAAAGACCACTGCTTCCACACAGCGCGCAAATGTCCCTCTCTACAGCATGCCGCCATGTAGAAAGACCACTGCTTCCACACAGCACGCAAATGTCCCTCTCTACAGCATGCCGCCATGTAAAAAGACCACTGCTTCCACACAGCGAGCACATGTCCTTCTCTAAAGCATGCAACCATGTAGAAAGACCACTGCTTCCACACAGAGAGCAAATGTCCCTCTCTACAGCATGCCGCCATGTAAAAAGACCACTGCTTCCACACAGCGAGCACATGTCCTTCTCTACAGCATGCCACCATGTAGAAAGACCACTGCTTCCACACAGCGAGCAAATGTCCTTCTCTACAGCATGCAACCATGTAGAAAGACCACTGCTTCCACACAGAGAGCAAATGTCCCTCTCTACATCATGCCACCATGTAGAAAGATCACTGCTTCCACACAGCGAGCAAATGTCCTTCTCTACAGCATGCAACCATGTAGAAAGACCACTACTTCCACACAGCGAGCAAATGTCCTTCTCTACAGCCTGCCACCATGTAGAAAGACCACTACTTCCACACAGCGAGCAAATGTCCTTCTCTACAGCATGCCACCATGTAGAAAGACCACTACTTCCACACAGCGAGTAAATGTCCTTCTCTACAGCCTGCCACCATGTAGAAAGACCACTACTTCCACACAGCGAGTAAATGTCCTTCTCTACAGCATGCCACCATGCAGAAAGACCACTACTTCCACACAGCGAGTAAATGTCCTTCTCTACAGCCTGCCACCATGTACAAAGACCACTACTTCCACACAGCGAGTAAATGTCCTTCTCTACAGCATGCCACCATGTAGAAAGACCACTACTTCCACACAGCGAGCAAATTTCCTTCTCTACAGCATGCAACCATGTAGAAAGACCACTACTTCCACACAGCGAGCAAATGTCCTTCTCTACAGCATGCCACCATGTAGAAAGACCACTACTTCCACACAGCGAGCAAATGTCCTTCTCTACAGCATGCCACCATGTAGAAAGACCACTGCTTCCACACAGCGAGCAAATGTCTTTCTCCACAGAATGCCACCATGTAGAAAGACCACTGCTTCCAAACAGAGAGCAAATGTCCCTCTCTACAGCATGCCGCCATGTAGAAAGACCACTGCTTCCATACAGTGAGTAATGTTCCTTCTCTACAGCATTCTGTCAGGACAGATTTTTTTACACAGGCTGTGTCTTCTTTGTAAAGGGAACAAACTATAAGGGCCCAGTAAAATTTTCTTATTACTGTAATGCTACATACATTGTGGTGTCCTTCATTTTCGAAGGCACCCCATTGCACTGAGCCAACACCAGGGTGCTTTGGAAGCCCATTTATTTCAGCACACAATAACATGCAACATAACACACATTACTGCACCACAAACATATAAATAGGACTTTGTACGCCTTTTGTTTTGATATACTTGCAACGCATTTAGCCGTTCGAAACTAGCAGTTCAGTCGGGCTTTATTACAACGTTCATTCATGACACTTATAGTACACATAAAAATATATACATTTTTAAACTTGTAAATCTTGAAAAATAGGAATGCAAAAAAAAAAATATATATGATCAAATACCATTATACTTTTGCTAAAAGCTGGAAGGTTGCTATAGGCTTCTGTACTCTGCACATTGTTACAGCTATTTGTACTGCCTCCTTATATAAGCTAACATGTGCTATGATTTTAATCGGAACATATACCTATCTTAAGGTGTAACGTCACGTGCACACATTAAGAGAATTTTATATATTTGGTGTAAATCTTGAGCAAAAGTAAAGAACTCAGATGGGATTCATGAAAAATTTTGCCATAGGCAAAAGCGCAGACTACCTCGCTGGAGAATGAAATCCTACACAATACACAGGCTGCACAAGCCCAATTACATCAAAATAAAACACCTGGAAGATTTTCCCTGGAATATAAAAACAATCTGTCAAAATTGCTGTGAATATTTGTAATAAAAGAATAGAACGGGTCAAATTGCATATGTGATGCATTTCTCTATTATAATTATATAATGAAATAATAAAAAAAAAAGTGAACATGTAGTTTAAGCAACCTAAATGCAACACCTTTGTTTTTTTGCATTTTGTGAAAATAAAATTGAAAAATGGCAGAAAATAAATAAATGGTAAAAAAATGACTGAAAAGAGAATAGAGAACTCATATACTATTTTTGTTACACGGCTAAAATACAATTGTGAAAAGAACCCTTTTTTTTACTTGGGGAGGAAGAGTCCTAAATATGGCTAAATACACAGGTAAAATACTGTATATTTATTGCATATGTTTTACCTGTTAAAGGGTTTGTGATTCTGTGCAGGTAGATTTGTGCTCCAGGCGCTCCCAGCAGACAGCACAGCCAGTTCATCATCAGATGACCCCACCCCTTTGTGATGGGGGCGAGACCTGGGAGCTTCTGCATTCCAATAAGCCCCCTGCCCGCAGACCCCCACAACCACTAACCAGGGCTGTAGGGAAGAGGCATTGGACCTCCCAAGAGACCTCCCTGCCCCAAAGCACCCCCCATGTTGAGGGCACAGGGCCTGGTATGATTCAGGAGGGGGAGGCCTGCTCACTCGCCCCCCCCCCCCTTCCGCTTGCCTGGCCTGCCTGGCTGCATGCTCGGATGAGATTCTGAAAAGGATTTTTTTATTTTGGTGTAGGGTTTTTTCCCTTAAAATCCATTCCCGACCCCCCCCCCCCAATCCTGGTATGGTTTGAGGGGGGCACGCTGTTTTTTTCTGCATTTATCATTGCTGGCATTCTTTTGATTACATTCTTCTGTCAGTGGGGAAGCCCGCTGACAGCTGAGAAGTCATCGGTTGTCAAGGACATGGCAGCCGGCTTCCCGGCCCACTCTTTAACAACCAGCTATTCTCCACACAAAATTTAAATTGGTCGAGCATTTTTCTATGGATCCCAATTCGAACATACGAAACAAAATTCAATAAATTTTAACTAAATTTGTTACTATTTCATTTGGAGATTCGGATAATCCTGTGGGGCTATTGTGTTCTCCCAGCAGGGGGGGGCGTGGGGCAATAATTGCATGTAAAAATCTGACATGCTGGTTGTACCCAAGTCTTTTGGTAGATCAACTTGGGTACAACCAGCCTACCCATAGATGGTTCAGCAGGGACCGGCCAAAATTCTAACCATTTATGGTTAGCTTAAAGTGGTGTTCCTCTGACCCCTCCAAAACTTAAAAGTCAGAAGCTACACATACTGTAGCTGCTGACTTTGAACATTTGGACACTTACCTGTGCTGGAACCCAGCGATGTCAGCACCCCAGCCAATGTTCCCATCGGCTGTCAGGTGCTGCCGTCACCATTGTCAGCAAGGGGACCCTACCTCGCATGCACGAAGCGCACTGCGCACACTTACTGGTTCAACGGCAGGGGAAGGCGGAGGGCGGAGGAGGGAGCCAGACTTCTGATATACCTCGCAGTGGTGAGGTCCGACAGAAGTGGGGACAAGGTACCTGGCACAGTTATATGCTTCCCCTTGAAAGGGGCCAAATGTGGCACTGGAAGGGAAGAAGAAGCAGAATAGCAGAAGTTCCGCTTCTGGGTGAAACTCAGTGTAGCACCCTCTACCAATAGGTAAGTGCTAGTAAGGGTTATATTACAAGGGTTTTTCAGCACAGGAAAATTTAGGCAGGCCTATGCTGCAAGCTAGGCCTGTCTGTTTTGATGTGGGGGCTGGGAGTGGTCAGAGTAGCAGTGGGTGTGACCACCTGCACTTCAGTTCTGAGGCGCCTCCCCTGCTTCCAGAGAGAATATTCTGGAAGAGGGGCTGGACCTGGACCTTGAGTGGCAGGCAGCTTGTGTGTGAGCGCTGACCAATTCCCAACTAATATTGGCAGGAGGCGGGCCTTATATATAAGCTGAGGTGATATGCCACTGGGGGGGGCTGAGTGAAATGAGGAATGGAATACTAGGCAGCAGCAGGAGGCCATCCCCATCTGGAGGAGTGCGCCGATCGCAGGAGCAGGCCTGGGGAGAACTCTGAAGGAACACATAGTCATTGGCAATGTCTCTGTCACCACACTGTCGGTGGCAGGGAACTCCTGGAGCAGCGGGGCAAGTGAAGCTATCGGAACACATGGACTGGTCTAGTTCCTCATCAAGGACTCAGGGCTGTGGTGGGTCTGTGAGTGTTACCACAGTGGAGAGCTGGAGGTGCCAGGAAGTCTGTGAGGGAACTCTGCTCTTACACGGTCATTAGCAGAGTCTTCATCATACACACGGTGGATGATGGGGAGTCCTGGATCAGAGAAGAGACTGTGGGGATCTGTGTCAAGTCAGTGTGGCCTGAGGGCACACAATTTGCAAGATTGGGCTGGCTGGGAACAGTAGTTCATTTCCTGCTTTTAACCTACTAGGCCTCCGTGGAGAGGTTCTGCAGGCCTCAGGCCTAATAGCAGCAAGCAACCAGAGCCAGTAAAGGGACTTATTCAGAGTGGGCCCCTATTACCCAAAAGAAGAAGATGTGACGTACTTCAATACAGTAACTACAACTGTGTGCAGGAGAAAACCAGTGTGGGTAGAATGAACCAAGCTTTGTGTAGGAGGAAAGAAGTTTCTGGGAACATCATTTCTACACGGTCAGAGGTGATGTCCTCATTCTCTACACGGTATTGAATGAGGAATCCTTGGAAGCAAATTGTCTGCATGGAGATGCAGGAGGAGCAACAGTCTGCATGGAGATGCAGAAGGAAATGTATATTTAATGTCCATGTGCATCTAATCTTCTGGCTCAAACATTGTGCTTTTGTGCTTCAATTATAAATATGATGGCAATGAAAGAATCCTATGGGGCTCCCATATTCCAATCCCTAACAAAGTTGTACCCCCCAATAAAACAACAAAACTCACAAAAGTCTGTTCATTGTCTCTGGAAGTGATGTATGAAGTCTGGTAGTGGGGTGATTTGGTGGATTGTTTGTTACTAGTAGGGATGAGCCGAACATGCCCCGGTTCAGTTTGCACCAGAACCTTCGAACGGACCTAAAATTCGTACGAACTTTAGAACCCTATCAAAGTCTATGGGAGTCAAACGTTCGAAATCAAAAGTGATAATTTTAAAGGCTAATATGCAAGATATGCAACAGACAACACCAGCAATAAAGGGTAGATACAGGTGTATACTGTGCTGGAGGCACACAACACCCACTTTAACTCATGCAGATGCCTGTATTAGAGAACACCAGCTATAAAGGGTGGATACAGGAGTATACTGTGCTGGAGGCACACAACACCCATTAACTCCTGCAGATGCCTTAATTAGAGAAAAACAGCAATAAAGGGTAGATACACTGTCCCTGCCAATCTAGCTCTTTCCCTGCACACCGGAACACACTACACAAGGTCGCCTCGCTGGAAGCCGTATATAGTGTGGGGCGTGTACTAAACCCCCTGAGGTATAGCCAATTATGGGTCTCTTCCCTGCCCGCGCTGTAATTGGCCAAGCATGCGGAGTCACAGTGCATGCTTGGCCAATCATGAGCCAGCAATGCACTGTGATGGCGTAGTGCATTGTGGGCCATTCGTGCCACACGAATTTGGTGTGAACGGTCCACAAAGTTCTGAATTCGCCGAACAGACGAATGGCCGATGTTCAAGTCGAACACCGAGCTCATCCCTAGTTACTAGCTGCAACACCATGGCTACATCTGCTTTAAGAGGGTATATCACTCACAAAAAGAAAGGTATCTTCTCTACTCCTGTTGAGTCTACAGGGTAGGGAATAAAGGTAAATCTTCCTATCTGAAACAGATGGCAAAAAAGAAAGAAAGAAAGAAAAAAATTGTATATATATAAATAAATAATATCATAAATATATATATATTAATATAATAATATAATAAAACCGTATAAATAAAAAATGAAAATAAAAAGTTTTGGCTTTAGATAGACTAATTCCACTTGGTAAGGGCTGATTATTAATCATTTCAGACTGCATCCTGTGTCCTGCTAGCCATGTTTAACCTCTATTTTCACTCTAATTTTTTGCCCTCTTACCGACCTCAGGCCAGCCGAGTAATTTGGAATCCGAACTTTGTCTAAGTGTTAATGACAAAAGCTCTGGGAAGTTTTGTCTGTAATGAGGCACCATGCAGACGGGGGGACCAGTTGGGATTCCTATTACAGCCATATGCGAGTCCAATGTTGCATGAATTAACATACGGTGGGTCAAGTTAACATATGTACAGTGAAGAATGACTAATGACTTATCACACCGATGTTATTTTTGGACCTTCATTCTTGTGTGCAACCTTTCAGAAAGGAACAAGTAAAAGCAGTTTATGCCTTCCCTGTCCCGGTTCCCTGCCTAGAGAGGGGAAAGTGAAACCATATGCCGAGCAGAGAGAGGAAGGAAAATTGAAGCATATTGGAAAAAAAAAAAAACAGCATGGGGCACCAGCATCCAGAAGTAACCAGCCAAAGGGGATGCATGCCCAGTAATGTCCCTCTTACTGGCAAGTCAGCGGAGTGCCTGGATGACAGATGCTATCCGCTTTGTCCCACAGGCTGAATTTGGTGCCCTTCGTGCCACCAATATGGAGATGGCTGCAGGGGCACCAAAATTAGATTGGCAGGATGTGGAGAGTCAACTTTTTTAATGCCATCAATTTGTGGCGGAGGAGACAGGTATTAGCTCAGGGACTTCCGAGGTCCCCACATGCCATTAGTTTCCTCTACAGCTGCACCGAGTTCCCGAAATATGAGCTTGCCACAGTTGGTCATTCATCAGCTCGCAGTCCTCATTCCAGCATACTCTAAAATAAAAAAATAAAAAATTTAAAAAATAAAAATAAAAATCGTTGTTACTGCATTTACTACATAACCGAAATCTCAGCTATCAGCAGAATTTCACCATGTGCCCAGGACCAGAGGGCGATGAAACCGATTATAAATTATACAGATTCCAGTAAGCTAATGTTTTATGTTGTTGGAGCGCTTGGGTCTGTAGCAATGAGCAACTTCCTCGCTTTTCCCTGTCAAACAGGAAATCTTTAAAAACTCTGCAGAGGAGTTATGGAATTACCTGTGGAAACATATTGAGCGGGGTCACAGAAGGGGGTCAGTGGTGTCAGACATTCTGTCAGAAATCTTCTGTATCCACTGCTGTAATTTGTTTTTTTAACGCTTTTCCCTCCTCCTTCTCCTCCAGGATGTGTAGCAGCAAAAAAGACTGAGCCTATAAATTGCTAACTTTTTAAAAAGATGTTCATTGTTTAGTTTCCTTATTTTATTATTGTTTTTTTTTTTTTTGTTTTTTTTTACGGCTGATCTTTTGCACCTAAAATCACAAGATGTCTTTTATATCTGTTATTTTACACATAATAACCGTGTAAGGCTGTTTAGAAATATAAATCAGACATAGATAAATACACACATTTGTTTTTTTTTTGTTTTTTTTACTTTATTTGCTTTTATGTATTTATTTAATAATTATTTAGACAAGGAATGTCACCATACAGTACTCAAATGAATACTTCTTACAGCCACACAAAATTTTAAAAGACAAATAATAAACTTCTCTCTGTATTGTTAAGGTTTAGCATCACATTATTTCAATAAAGGTTAAATTGGTCCAAGACCTACAGTATGTGTCACGCAGTGTCCTTTTCTAATTTGTTTCTTCATTTTTTTTTGGTCATTTTGTGCCTATTTTATAATTCTGCTACATGCTATTCCTAAAGTAACACTCAACGATATGCTTATTCTCCAAAAAGAATCCATACACATTCACTACGTTATGGCCCTGTAAGACTCCTTTCACACTGGGGCATTTTTTAGGCGCTTAGCGTTAAAAAAAAGCGCACGTAAAAGCGCTTGAAAGAAGCCTTATCTGCAATCCCAATGTAAAAGCCCAAGTGCTTTAAAGTGGGGTGGCCCTTAAAAAAAAAAATATTAAAGTCAGCATTTACAAATACTGCAGCTGCTGACTTTTAATAATCGGACGCTTACCTGTCCCGGGGTCCAGCGATGCAGGGGAATGAAGCCCCCCCCCCTCGTTCCCCACTCCGCTCGCGGCGCCGTCATTCGTTCTGTGGGCACCCGGCTGTGGCTTCACAGCCGGGCACCCACTGCGCATGCACGAGCGGCGCAGGGTGCTCGTGATACGCCGCACAGTCACCTGGGACACGTGACAGGTCCCAGATGACTGTGCAGCGCGAGGGGAAGTGATGTCACCAGCCGGGGCAAGAAAGAAGGCAGACTACGTGGGACCCCCTAGCAACAGGTATTTCGACGTGAGTAAATTTTTTTTTTTCAATTATTTTTTTTTTTCGTTTTTTAAAGAATTTTAAACAATTATTTATTTTTTGGTGGCAACTAAGATCCCTTTCACACTGCCAGTGCCCGAAAAACACTGGTAAAGCGCTGCTTAAACTAACAACGCTTTACCAACCTTTTTTGCGAGTGCTAGCGGGGCACTTTTAACTAGACATGTGCGATTCGTTTTGTGCGAATCTCAAATTCGTACGACTTTTCCTAAATTCGTACGTTCGGGAGGATCCGAAATACGAATTGCCATGCATCTGAATTCTGTACGAAATACGAACTTTTGCTTAAGAATCCGAAGGAGGAAGTCATCAGCACAGCACAGGGATGGTGGGAGCCCCTCATCTAATGAAAATTCGTATTTCGGATAGGAAATTCTTTAACGGAATTTCATATTTCGGATAAAAACCAAACTTCCATCAGCATCGACTGTCATATTGAAGTATATTTTTGCCGTTAAATTCATCGTAATGAACGTTCGTATAAGTTAACGAACCTAACAACAATTCGTATTTTGTACGAATTAAAATGGAATTTCGGACAAGAAATACGAAGTACGAATTAATTTTCGTTTAGTGGCCAAATAAAGGGTTAAAAGCGCCCACAAAGTGCTGCTGCCAAAAGCACTTTGCAGGCATTTTGCAGGTGCTTCCCATTGATTTCAATGGGAAGGGGTGCTTTAGGTATATTTAGGTGTATTCACCGCTCCTAAAGTGCTGCAAAGAAGCTGCTTGCAGGACTTTTTTTGATGCTCTGCCATCGCAGCACCTCAGTGTGAACGCACTCGGGCATTCACATTGGGATTGCAGATGAGGCTTCTTTCAGGCGCACTACAGGCACTTTTTTTAATGCTACAACGCCTGAAAAACGCCCCAGTGTGAAAGGGGTCTCACACAGCTCCCAACTGTCCCTGATTTCGAGGGACTGTCCCTGATTTGGAGCAATGTCCCTCTGTCCCTCATTCCCCCACATTTGTCCCTCATTTTGGTCTGATCTATATATAGATGTATATAAAATGCACTTTTTTTCTATCAAAAAGTGTTTTCCAGCGCTAAACCTTTCATCTGACTTCTAAATTGCTGCAGTTGTAAATTCCAAAAGCCAATATAAAGCAAAAGTAGTGCGAAAAAAAAGCACTTATGGGTTTAACCCATCGTGTTTTTTGTACAATTCTCCTTTAAGGGCCGTGGCAACGGGTGTGTCCTATGCCTACATACTTTTGCTGATAGGTGTCCCTCACTCCCATCTCAGATAGTTGGGAGGTATGCCTGTGATCTATTATCTATGTAATCATTTCTATGTTTTTCTGCCGTCTTGTAAGGTCCTCCGTGAGCTCCTGAACATCTCCTTTTACCCCTTAGTTCTGTTTGTTTGGAACTTGCAGTGCACGTTATTTGTGGTCATATGCACTGCTTTATCCCATAGTCCACACAGTTCATAGTCAGTCCAGCAGGAGAGGGTGGCTACATTCCTACATACAGTCATGGCCAAACTTTTTGAGAATGATATAAATATACATTTTTACAAAGTCTGGTGCCTCAGTGTTTTTAGATCTTTTTCGTCAGATGTTACTATGGTATACTGAACTATAATTACAAGCATTTCATAAGTGTCAAAGGCTTTTTATTGACAATTACATGAAGTTTATACAAAGAGTTAATATTTGCAGTGTTAGCCCTTCTTTTTCAAGACCTCTGCAATTCCCCCTGGCATGCTGTCCATCAACTTCTGGGCCACATTCTAAATGATGGCAGTCCATTCTTGCATAATCAATGATTGGAGTTTGTCAGAATTTGTGGGTTTATTTGTTCACCAGCCTCTTGAGGATTGACCACAAGTTCTCAATGGGATTAAGGTCTGGGGAGTCTCCTGGCCAAATTTTGAGGTTTTGTTCCCCGAGCCATTTAGTTATTACTTTTGCCTTATGGCAAGGTGCTCCATCATGCTGGAAAAGGCATTGGTCGTCACCAAACTGTTCTTGGATGGTTGGGAGAAGTTGATCTCAGAGGATGTTTTTGTACCATTCTTTATTCATGGCTGTTTTCTTAGGCAAAATTGTCAGTGAGCCCACTGCCTTGGCTGAGAAGCAACCCCACACATGAATGGTCTGTTGGCATTACACAAGAATGATGGTAGCGCTCACCTTTCCTTCTCTGGACAAGGTTTTTTTTTTACGGGTGCCCCAAACAATCAGAAAGGGGGTTCATCAGAGAAAATGACTTTACCCCAGTCCTCAGCAGTCCAATCCCAGTAACTTTTGTAGAATATCAGTCTGTCCCTGATGTTTTTTCTGGAGAGAAGTGGCTTCTTTGCTGCCCTTCTTGACACCGGACTAACCTCCAAAAGTCTTCGCCTCTGCTGCCATTCCTGAGCAAGCTCTGCACTGGTGGTGCCCCAATCACCCGCAGCTGAATCAACTGTAGGAGACGTTCCTGGTCACTTGCTGGACTTTCTTGAGCACCCTGAAGCCTTCTCCACAAATGCAATGGAAATGTTCTTGAGATTAAGCTCATTTTCATGGCAAAGAGGGACTTTGCAATTAATTGCAATTCATCTGAACACTTTTCATAACATGCTGGAGTATATGCAAATTGCCATCATAAAAGCTAAGGCAGCAAACTTTGTGAAAATTAATATTTCTGTCAAAACTTTTGGCAACGGCTGTACAGTGGGACTATTGAGAATGAAGGTAGCAAACCTCTAATGCCGCATACACACGTAGCCGACTATCTGGCGGACTTAGTCTGACGGACTTCCTGCCGGACTGTCCGCCGGACTTTCCGAACGGGCTACTTGCCCACACACGGCACTTTTTCAGCGGACTTATACGGCGTATTAAGTCCACCGTACTATCCGCCATACTTTTGAAATGAACGGACTCGCCCACACACGCATAGGAAAGTTCGCTCATTTTGAGCGCGTCTCCAGGTAGGGACTTAAAGGGGAACCCCAATACCGAAAAAAACGGCGTGGGGGGTCCCCCCCAGGTCCACATCAGACCCTTGTCCGAGCACGCTACCCGGCCGGTAGGAAAGGGGGGGACGAGCGAGCGCCCCCCCCTCCTGAGCCTTACCAGGCCACGTGCCCTCAACATGGGGGGTGTCTTGGGCCCCCCACCCCAAAGCACCTTGTCCCCATGTTGATGAGGACAAGGGCCTCTTCCCGACAACCCTGGCCTTTGGTTGTCGGGGACTGCGGGCGGTGGGCTTATCGGAATCTGGGAGCCCCCTTTAATAAGGGGGCCCCCGGATCCCGGCCCCCCACCCTATGTGAATGAGTATGGGGTACAATGTACCCCTACCCATTCACCTGTGAAAAAAGTACAAAAAACAACAACACAGGGTTTAAATAGTTTATTGCACAGCTCTGGGGGTCTTCCGTCTTCGGGGGTCTTCTCGCCGGACTCCTCCGCTATCTTCTGCTAGCTCTTTTGCTAGCGGAGAAGCCCGGCTTTCTTCCTCGCCGCCGGCCTCTTCTTCCGACTTCGGGGGTCTTGTCCCCCTCTTCGGTTCTTCTGCCGGGCCACCGCACCTTCTTCTAGCTCTTTTACAGGCGGCGGCCCGGTCTTCTGTCGCCGCTGTTGTCATCGCCGCCTTCTGTTCTTCTGTTCTTCTCTTCAGATGTTGCCTCGTTGGATCCTCCGCTCACAATGGCTCTGAGGCGACGCGCGGCGACTTATATAGGGACATCACCGGATGATGTCCCCGCCTATTATGATGTCACAGTCCCAGTATCCTCAGATCGGCAAAGAAACCGACCAGGTTTTATTGTCAAAGTTTAGTTGAACAAGCTGAAGTTAGAAGTTGACTGGCTACCATGTACAGCTGCTCCAGATTTTGCACGCTCCAGTTTTAGTAAATTACCCCCAATACACAGTATATTCATACCAAATATTAAGCAACTTTACTCAGCAATGGCGGCGTGCTAAAAGCTAACCAAAAAGGGTTGATACAAACAGCAAGAATTCTATCGTTTAAAGTGGAATCATAGTCTTGGTATTAGAACATCAACAAATGTGATATAGCAGTTCACTTTACACTATCTAGCTAAAATAAACTATAATTTAAGTGAAAACATGTCTGTTGGTGAGCTCATGGGTCTACACTGGGGTTCTGAACAACCTCAAAGTCACAAATTAATTTTCCTAGCAACAGTAGAAATCAATGTGCTTTCTTTTTAAGATACTACATACTAAAGCTGCAACAAGTGTGAAGTCTTCTTAACCGCTTCCCATCCACCCTATAGCAGTTTTACTGCTGTATACACACTATATTATCAAAAGTATTGGGACACCTGCCTTTACATGCACATGAACTTTAATGGCATCCCAGTCTTAGTTTGTATATAGTACAACATTTCCCCCTTACAGGGCGGGACTTTATAGGCATGAACTGTGACATATACAATTTTGTAAAAAGGTATAAAATATTTTTAATTAACAATTGTCAAAAAACAAACAATTAGGGTTGTGCTTATACAATCATAAACTTTAAAAATAACTGTATAATTTGCTCTCGAATGCGCAATATTTCGGAAAAAATCACAAAAATATATGCATTCATATATTTTTGGAGGGAGGGAAACAGGAGGAAAAGGAAAAATAAACGGAAGAATTGTTTTCCTTTTCCTCCTGTTTCCCTCCCTCCTTTCCCCCTCCCTCCGCTTTCCTATTTTTTCCTGCCTTTACTATCTTTTGCCATGTAGTGGATATCAACACTGTTGTGCTATATGTTGGTGTTGAAAGAAATGTATCTCTCTTTTATATTCTAGATTGCTACACTTAGAATAAATTTGCATGTCGAAGGAGTATAAAAAGACTCTGTAACGCGTAGGCAATATCGAATGCATATGTTTCATTGTTGCACATTCTTTTGAATGTATATATTTTTGTGATTTTTCTATTTTTTCTATATTGCACACTCAAGAGCAAATTATATGGTCATTTTTAAAGTGTATGATTGTATAAGCACAGCTCTAATTGTTTGTTTTTTGAAAATTGTTAAATAAAAATGTTTTATACTTTTTTACAAAATTGTGTATGTCACAGTTCATGCCTATAAAGTCTTGCCCTGTAAGGGGAAATTTTGTACTATATTCATTGGGATGTTGGCTGATATTTAGCAGAGCCTTTGATAACCTCCATTTTTTTTATATCTTGTCTTAGTTTGTAGGGTTCAATACTGAGTTGGCAGCTATAACAGCTTCAACTCCTCTGGGAAGGCTGTCCACAAGGTTTAGGAGTGTGTCTATGGGAATGTTGGACCATTCTTCCAGAAGCTCATTTGTGAGGTCAGGCACTGAGGAGGCCTGGCTCACAGTCTACACTCTAATTCATCCCAAAGGTGTTCTATTAGGTAGAGGTCAGGTCAGTCAAGTTCCTCCACTTGCTCATCCATGTCTCTATGGACCTTGCTTTGTGCACTGGTCCAAATCATTTGGTGGAGGGGGGGGGTTATGAAGTGGGGTTGTTTTTCAGGAGTTGGGCTTGGTAAAGGAAACTCTTAGAGACATTTTGGACAAATCCATGCTCCCAACTTTGTGGGAACAATTTGGGAATGGCTCCTTCCTGCTTTGACATGACTGCTCACCAGTGCACAAAGCAAGGTCCATAAAGACATGGAGGAGTGAGTTTGGGGTGGAGAAACTTGACTTTCTGACCTCACAAATGAGCTTCTGGAAGAATGGTCGAACATTCCCATAGACACACTCCTAAACCTTGTGGACAGCCTTCCCAAAAGAGTTGAAGCTTTTATAGCTGCAAAGGGTGGGCCAACTAAATATTGAACCCTATGAACTAAGACTGGGATGACATTAAAGTTCATGTGCGTGTCAAAGCAGGCATTTGGTGATAAAGTGTATATGTGATCCTGCACTTCCGGGTAAGTGGTGTGCACATGCACCACAAACGGCTCGCTTCCACTGTGATTACACACAGCACAAGGCAATCAGCGGGTGTAAGGTACTTGATGTCCTCTGGCACCTGCCAATCGTCAGGCAGCGACAGAACTGCAATCTGTAAACAATGCAGATCACAGTTCTGACAGGGGGGAAGGAATGGAGTTTGTGTCCCAAAGCAGGGAATAAATTCCTTCTATTCCTCTAGTAAAAGCACCTGAGGCAGTATGGTAAAACACTTGTTAGGCACATAGTTAACCTTTTGATTGGCCCTTATCTTAACCCTTTCCCAGGCAGTGTAATGAGTACAGCGACAGTGCATATTTTAAGCACTGATCAGCGTATTAGTGTCACGGGTCTCCAAAAAGTGTCAAACGTGTCAGACTGTCCGCAGCACTATTGCAGTCCCACTATAAGTCACTGATCACCCCCCCATTGCTGGTAAAAAAATAAATAAAAATATCCCATATATATCCCAAATATGTGTGCGCACTGCCCTAATGAAAAACACCTATCTGTGCTGCCACTTAATATTCAATAAACATGCAAATGAAGTGAAAGAAATGTCAATGTGAAAGAAAGAGAGAGACAAATAATTCCACAGTAGCAGACTAAATTAATCTACAAAACTCCTAAATATTAACATAGTGAAATGATCAACGTAAAACACCCATACATAATAAAAAGTGTCCATATGGCATATCCAAAAAATATATATGCTCCAACATATGCAAATCAATATGGTAATACAGTCCAACTTAAAGTGATGAGAAAATATTGAAACAAAATCTCGTTGATCCATCAAAATCCTTCACCAAAAGTGATGTGTGCCAATAAAGCTCCCCAGATGCTATTGCCATTCATTCTCGTGTCTGGCAAATATCACCTATTAGATGTTATTGAAAAGCCACTTTTATACACCAATCTCCATCCAGATTAATAAAGACACTCTCCACATGTAGGGATAGAAATTGAGACAGAGCCTCCGATAGTGTAAAAACACCTTTGTGTTCGGTAATCGGTTTATTAAAAGTAATGCACTTGCATCATAAAAGATTCAAAATTGCCTTGTTAAAATTCAAAACATGCCAGGTGACTCAGTGTTGTGATCTCCTCATAGCTTCCTTCATACACACGGAGTCACCATCTCAGCGTTACCGTGTAGCCACATACTGACGCGTTTCGTCACTCCCAACTTCGTCACCAGGGGCTTTATGTTGATCATTTCACTATGTTAATATTTAGGAGTTTTGTAGATTAATTTAGTGCACTACTGTGGAATTATTTGCCTCTCTCTCTCTCTTTCACATTGACATTTGTTTCACCTCCTTTGCAAAAATATCCCATAGTTTGTAGATGCTATAACTTTTGCACAAATCAGTCAATATATGCTTATAGGGATTTTTTTTACCAAAAAACTTGTAGCAGAATACATATTGGTCTAAATTTATGAAGAAATTCAATTTTTTTCAATTTTTTTATTGGATATGTTTTATAGTAGAATGTAAAAAAAATATTTTTTTTCAAAATTTTCTTTTTTTGTTTATAGCGCAAAAAATAAAAAATGCAGATTAAATACCACCAAAAGAAAGCTCTATTTGTGGGGAAAAAAAAGAAATACATTTTATTTGGTTACAGTGTTGTACAACCGCGCAATTGTTAGTTAAAGTAATGCAGTGCCGTATTGGAAAAAATTATACCTTGGGGGGGAATCTTCCGGAGGTCAAGTGGTTAAGATGATTCACCTTAAAGAAGTAATAAACTATATTGAACATTCAAAAAAAATTTCTCCCAGTAAGGTAATGTCATAATGTGAGAGACGTACCTCTGAAAATTATTCCTCCCGTGGCACTCCCATCGCTTACAGGGTTTACATACAGGGTTGCACCAATACTAACACTATTATCGGTAATGGTGCCGATATCGACCATTTGCATGAGTACTTGTACACATGCAAATGGTCCGATGCTTGACCTGATACTTAGGCAGCCTCAGGGGTGATCGGTGTGGCGGTGGGGGAGTTATAAACATTGATCTCCCTGTATAGCTTTTCTGACAGCCGCTTCTACTCCTCTCCTTCCCATGGCTGGAAAATTGGTATCCTCAGTCCCTTTTCCTGTCTCAAAGGGGAGATATCAGGGGTCTGTTTAGACCCCTGATATCTCACCAAAGACCTCCAACAGGGCTGAAAAAGAAGAAAAATTGCAATAACAGAAAATATAAAATTGTAAAATATATAATCAAAACATAAAATATAAATAAATACAAAATATAATATAAAAAAAAAATACTGACACATGTGCCACTGTCACATGACATAAAAAAAGTATCGGTATCGGTGAGTACTTGAAAAAAAATTGGTTCTTGTACTCGGCCTTAATAAAGTGGTGTTAGTGCAATGCTAGTTTCCATCTTACCTCTGGGTTTGCGGCTCAGGCTGCTTGAACAGTGGCGGTGCATCCATTAAGAGCACATGGGCGCTGCCCCCTTTCTCCAGCCACCCCCTATATGTATCATGGATAGATTCATGCATAGCATGAATCTATCCATGGCCATTGCTGCCACTCCCTATTCCGGCTTCCGGCCCCTTTTTGGACGCCGGGCGCCTGAATTCCAGTGGCAAGGTGTTTTTTGAAGCACCTGATTAGAGCCAGGTGTGTTAGAAAAGCGAATGACTAATACCCATCACCTGATTGACTGAAGGTACAAGCAATTCCATTGGCCGCCTAGCAGAAGGCAAGAAGAGAAGCATGGAGGACACAGGAGCTGCCACCTGAGCCGCGCTACTCCCCCCACAGCTCGCTACCATCACCTGCTTCATGGCCCGCCACCACGATGGGGTAAGTACCAGGCAGACAGCGAGCAAGGCGAGTGTCACAGTGGTTGCATATGATGGGGCACAGTTTTCTGCATATGATGGGCACAGTGGCTGTATATGATGGGCACAGTGGCTGCATATGATGGGCACAGTTGGCTGTATATGATGGGCACAGTGGCTGCATATGATGGGCACAGTGGCTGTATATGATGGGCACATTGGCTTCAATTGATAGGCACAGTGGCTGAATATGATGGGCACAGTGGCTGCATATGATGGGCACAGGGGCTGCATATGATGGGCACAGGGGCCGCATATGATGGGCACAGTTAGCTGTATATGATGGGCAAAGTGGCTGCATATGATGGGCACAGTTGGCTGCATATGATGGGCACAGTGGTTGTATATGATGGGCACAGTGGCTCTATCTGATGGGCACAGTTGGCTGCATATGATGGTCACAGTGGCTGCATATAATGGACACAGTGGCTGTATCGAATGGGCACAGTGGCTGCATATGATGGGCGCAGTTGGCTGCATATGATGGGCACATTTTTCTGTATATGATGGGCACATTTGGCTGTATTGATTGGCACAGTGGCTGCATCTGATGGGCAGAGTGGCTGCATTTGCTAGGCACAGTGGCTGCATATGATGGGCACGGTGGCTGTATATGATGGGCACAGTTGGCTGCATATGACGGGCAGAGTGGCTGTATATGATGGTCACAGAGGCTGTATAGGATGGCACAGTGAGGCTGCATTTGATGTTTTTGTTTCAGTATTTTTTCAGTTCGTTTGCACCCCCACCCCCCAAAAAAAATTTGAGCACCAGCCGCCACTGTGTTTGAATGACCAAGCCCCTGATGATGTCACTCCCAAGCATGTGAGCGGAGTCAATGTCATGGCACATGACTATGTTGTCCTTTCAGAGCACATGCACAGCGATATCATAGGCTGAAGAAACATTGATGATCTCCTAAACGGTGAATGAGTAGGAGATACTCCTTATACCTACAGGTAAGCCTTATTATAAGCTTCCCTGTAGGTAGAAGTGTCAAGCGGTGCTTACTACTGCTTTAATCAGTCTCTTCCCTGACATTTTACCTTATCCAGCAGACACTAATGTATATCAAATACCTGTATGTATCCTGTGTACGTAGATGAACTCTATCCTTGACTACGCAATAAGGTCTATCACACTATCTTCCAATTAGATGAACAGGATTGCATGACAGCAAAGTAATGTGATTCTAGGAATCTGATGGACAGTCACTGCATCACAAATCCTCTCTTCCTGTATTGGAATGTCTTTACAGGGAGCATGTGGAACGTACAATACAGCGGTCAGTTCTCCACACTATTCTTAAGCAGCCATAAGAAAATGGTCACATCAGTTCCAGCCTCTCTGTGCTGTCCTCTACAGGCTGCAAAAAAGAACAGAAATCTGAACAATACATCATGATGTCTCTCTGAAGTCTCTCTGCCTTCTTTCAGAAAGTTCTCACCAATCTCCCTCTTCCTGTGCTATTTTTCAGAACATTCTTCCCTCTGCTGTACAATGCTTTACAGGCTGGCACATATGACTTCCTTTTCAGTAACCGTCCCATTAAGATAGATGGTACTAGCAGGGGCAGCTTGTGCATTAAGGGCGCATGGGCACCGCTCCCCCCCGTTCATTGCTGCCTCCCCTCCGTTCATCGTTGCCTCCCCTCCATTCATCGATGCCTCCCCTCCGTTCATCGTTGCCTCCCCTCCGTTCATCGATGCCTCCCCTCCGTTCATCGATGCCTCCCCTTCATTCATCGCTGCCTCCCCTCTGTTCATCGCCGCCTCCCCTCCATTCATTGCCGCCTCCCCTCCATTCATTGCTGCCTCCCCTCCGTTCATCGCTGCCTCCCCTCCGTTCATCGCTGCCTCCCCTCCATTCATCACCGCCTCCCCTCCATTCATCGCTGCCTCCCCTCCGTTCATCGCCGCCTCCCCTCCGTTCATCGCTGCCCCCCTACTGTTCATCGCTGCCTCCCCTCCGTTCATCGCCACCTCCCCTCCATTCATCGCCGCCTTCCCTTCGTTCATCGCCACCTCCCCTCTGTTCATCGCCGCCTCCCCTCCGTTCATCGCCACCTCCCCTCTATTCATCGCCGCCTCTCCTCCGTTCATCGCCGCCTCCCCTTCGTTCATCGCCGCCTCACCTCTGTTCATCGCTGCCTCACCTCTGTTCATCGTCGCCTCCTCTCCGTTCATCCCCGCCTCCCCTCCGTTTATCCCCGCCTCCCCTCCTATCCATGCGTCTGGCCCCTTTCAGGACAGCGGCACATGAATTCCAATGGGGAGGGGCTGTTTTTTTTTAAGCACGATAACAGCCAGAGGCTCTAAAAGGCTTCGATATAGAGTGGGCTCGGGTCACAGAGAGAGTGCGCTCTCAGCCCACCCAGGTGTGTTACAACAGCAAATGAATATTTGCTGTTGTAACACTGATCCCCCACCCGGCCAATCAGGAAGCAGGTTTTTACACTGGTCACCCGATTGGCTGAAAGGACAGGCAATCCCTTTGAATGCCTTGGAGGAGGAGGGGAGGAGCACGAAGCCTCCATGGAGGAGAGGACTTGGAGCCGAGCCGCTGCACCCTGCTGCCTGACACCGGCCACCCACCACGATGGGGTAAGTGCAAAACCAGCAGGGGGGTGCTGCTGGGAGGGTGGTTGGTTGTTTGCCGCCCCCCCCCCCCCAAAAAAAAAACACCAGCTGCCACTGGATACCAGTTATTTTGGGATTTACTGTAAAAATCCATTGCTGGCAAGCTCTTGGGAACAGAGTGTCATCAGGTGGCAGAAAACAGTCTGTATGAAATTGCAAACTGCTGCCACATAACATAACAGGCGCAAATGTCAGTTCTGAAAAATAAACTTACATACCTACAGAATAGGTAGCATAGTGAATGTCTCTAAGTAAGCTACATTTATGTATAATTTATTTATTTATCTGTTTTATTTTTGGATAAGATAAGGAACAGTGACAAAACAGTCAGTTTTTTTTCTTGCCTGATGATTTTTTGCAAAGATTTCCCCTCAGTTCCCATCCTGGTGACAGAAATAGCAATGTGACTGCTAGTTAGGAGAAGTCTCCAGTGGGAACAAAAACAGCAATAAAATGTTAACAGAAGTCTTCTACCACCGTATTAATTAAAAATGTTTTTGCTGCCACTGTGCCACTGCTCTTTTCCCTGGGTCCTCAGACCTCCTTACCCAGCTTTCCTGGCTCTCTTGGCTCACTCTGTCTAATTTTACTGCACCCTGCTGTATGGGCCCAGTCCTGGTCTCTCAAAGGAGGATTTCTTGCCACCCTAGGCTCTCTCACTCCTCTGAGACTTCCAGATTCCCTCAGTCCCCTGGACTTACCTACCTGTAGTTGTCCTGGCTCTCCCAGTTTTTAGACTCGCTTAGCCACCTTGACTCTCTCAGCCTGATGGACACGGGATCTTTTCTCCAGCATGGAGGGCTGTCTTTTGAGTGGCTCATGCCTCTCTGCACTATGCCCAGACCTATCATTATAAAGGATGTGCACACCTGGACACACAGTGTGCTGGTCGTCAGGAAGACCTGGACACTGGGTTGTAGTTTTCTTCCCTCCCAAATCACTTTGAAATCTCTAAACCCTGGAGCCCAATCTGGGAATACCAAAACCAAGAGAAAGCTGTAAAAACAGTTCTCTCTGCTCACAACTGATACTCTGGAGCCCGCACTCTGCATGCGTGCAAACCCTTTGTCCATTTTAAAGCCATTTTTCACAGTGGCAGGGCATCATGCTGCCACATTACACAAAGCAGCCATTGACAACTGGGACTCTGTTGAACCCTATGGTTCACCCAATGGTTGCTAGGGGTTCCTTGAGCTGTGGTTGATTGATCTCCTAGTTGATGGTGCCTTCACAGTCCAATGCCACTTGGCAGAGCCACCAGCATGACACTAATAATCTGCTTATCTTTTTTACATTGACACCTGGTGAATTAATCTTAGTAGGGATCCTTGACAGTTGAAACTTATTTTAAGGGTCCCTTTGAGATTAAAAGGTTGAGACAGGCTGATAAAGTATATGGTACCAAAAATTGCTAGGCCTGTTTGTTTTCGTTCTGGGCTGGGAGGGGCTTAGGGCAGCAGCTGGTGACTAGCAGGCAGTGTCACTTCTGAGTTACCTCCCTCTTCCTTCTGGCATTTTCTAGAAGGAGAGGAGGGGAAGAGAGATGGAGCTGCCTGTGGTATCTTAAGGAGCCCTGACCAATCCCCAACTTGGATTGGCAGGGGGCAGGCCTCCTTAAATACCAGGGGTCAGCCCAGCTGGAGGGGAGTTGTCGGGTGGAAGAGATGGAGTGAGAGAGTGAGGAGGCTGTCGAGTCCACGGGAAGCTCCCCAGTCTGGGGGGGGAGGGGTGACCCTGGGCTGGGGCTTGGTTGCAGAGATCCCAGAACCAGAGGCACATGAGAGAGCAAGAGAGAGGACAGCAGGAGAGAATACTCTAAGAGTCTCCATGGAGGACTAAAGATCGCAGCCAAGAGGGATGGTGAGTGAGTGCAGTCAGGAGGACTGGGGAGGCACGCCTGAGAGAACTGGGAGATTGCAGTTTGAGTGAGAAGGGGTCTCTGCAGCCAGGCTGGCTGGCAGGGCCTGAAGAGAGCTATCAGGGAGTGGTAGCTGAGCAGAGGACAGCTAGCACCTGAACTATTCTACACCACAGGGGCTCGCGGCACCTGCCCACAAAAGGCAGTTCAGTGACGCCTGGCTGAAGTAGTGTCAGGACTACCCATTCAGGGCTAGCTAATCTGGAGGAGTGACAGTCTGCAGCAAGTGAAGTGCTGGAGGAGAAAATGGTGAGCAGCAAGTGTTAGTGCTGGAGAGAGAAGAGTGAAACGAATATACAGGAGTGTATATACTGTCAGGTCCATAAATATTGGGACATCGCCACAATTCTAATCTTTTTCGCTCTATACACCACCACAATGGATTTGAAATGAAACAAACAAGAAGTGCTCTAACTGCAGACTTTCAGCTAATTTGAGGGTATGTACATGCAAATCAGGTGAACGGTGTAGGAACTACAACAGTTTGTATATGTGCCTCACACTTTTTAAGGGACCAAAAGTAATGGGACAGTTTAACAATCATCCATCAAACTTTCACTTTTTAATACTTGGTTGCAAATCCTTTGCAATCAATTACAGCCTGAAGTCTGGAACGCATAGACATCGCCAGATGCTGGGTTTCATCCCTGGTGATGCTCTGCCTGGCCTCTACTGCAACCGTCTTCAGTTCCTGGTTGTTATTGGGGCATTTTGCCTTCAGTTTTGTATTTAGCAAGTGAAATGCATGCTCAATCAGATTCATGTCAGGTGATTGACTTGGCCATTGCATAACATTCCACCTCTTTCCCTTAAAAAAACTCTTTGGTTGCTTTCACAGTATGCTTTGGGTCATTGTCCATCTGCACTGTGAAGCGCCGCCCAATGAGTTCTGAAGCATTTTGCTGAATATGAGCAGATAATATTGCCTGAAACACTTCAGAATTCATCCTGCTGCTTTTGTCAGCAGTCACATCATCAATAAATACAAGAGAATCAGTTCCATTGGCAGCCATACATGCCCACGCCATGACACTACCACCACCATGCTTCACTGATGAGGTGGTATGCTTTGGATCATAAGCAGTTCCTTTCCTTCTCCATACTCTTCTCTTCCCAACACTCTGGTACAAGTTGATCTTGGTCTCATCTGTCCATAGAATTCCACGAAATGTTCCAGAACTGTGAAGGCTTTTTTAGATTTTGTTTAGCAAACTCTAATCTGGCCTTCCTGTTTTTCAGGCTCACCAATGCTTTACATCTTGTGGTGAACCCTCTGTATTCACTCTGGTGAAGTTTTCTCTTGATAGTTGACTTTGACATACATACACCTACCTCCTGGAGAGTGTTCTTCATCTGGCCAACTATTGTAAAGGGTGTTTTCTTCATCAGGGAAAGAATTCTTCGGGCATCCACCACAGTTGTTTTCCGTAGTCTTCCGGGTCTTTTGGTGTTACTGAGCTCACCGGTGCGTTCTTTCTTTTTTAGGATGTTCCAAACAGTTGATTTGGCCACACCTAATGTTTTTGCTATCTCTCTGATGGGTTTGTTTTGTTTTTTCAGCCTAATGATGGCTTGCTTCACTGATAGTGACAGCTCTTTGGATCTCATATTGAGAGTGGACAGCAACAGATTCCAAATGCAAATAGCACACTTGAAATGAACTCTGGACCTTTCATCTGCTCCTTGTAAATGGGATAATGAGGGAATAACACATGCCTGGCCATGGAACAGCTGAGCAGCCAATTGTCCCATTACTTTTGGCCCCTTAAAAAGTGGGAGGCACATATACAAACAGGTTGTAATTCCTACACCGTTCATGTAATTTGGATGTAAATACCCTCAAGTGAAAGTTGAAAGTGTGCAGTTAAAGCACATATTGTTTGTTTCATTTCAAATCCATTGTGGTGGTGTATAGAGCCAAAAAGATTAGAATTGTATCGATGTCCCAATATTTATGGACCTGACTGTAGGAGTCCTAAGCAAGTTTGTACTAAATTTCCTTGGGCATCCCACAGTTCCTAAATCCAATGGACTGGTTTTCTGTCTCCGAGTGACTGGGATGGATGTCTGGCTGGACAGGGTGATGGGAGAACTACTACACACAGCAACCCCTAATGGAGCATGGCTACACTTATAAAAAAAGAGGGGAAAAAAAGGATTTACAGTGGAACCTTGGTTTACGAGTAACGCGGTTAACAAGCATTTTGAAAGACGAGCAACTTTTTTTTTTAATTCTGACTCGGTTTGTGAGTGTTGTCTCGCAACAGGAGCAGATTTCGAGCTAATGGGGTGTGCAGTACCACATCTGGTCAGAGTTGCAGGGGCGCTGGTGACACTCAGAACCATTCAGAGCCGTTCAGAAATACTCAGAACCACTAATACTTATAATACTTCTAAATACTTCTAAACACTCGGAAATACCCCGTTCCCAAGGGTTTCCAAGGCTTTCCGAGTTAAGCCAAGCTGTCCCTGAGTATTTCTGATGCTCTCCACCGCCCCCACCTCTGGCCACATGCGGTATTGCATACATTAGAAGTCAATGTGGAACGAATTATTGTCATTTCCATTGACTTCTATGGGGAAACTCACTTCGATAGGCAAGTGCTTTGGATTACAAGCATTCTCCTGGAAAGGATTATGCTCGTAATCCAAGGTTCCACTGTATAATATTTTTTGTATTTATACACAAATTATTTGCCTTTCATTTCCGTTTGAAACTGAACAGGTTGTTTTACAAATTGAGGGTTGACATATACTTTAAGGGAATTCATTTTAATAAAAATTGCAAAAACCAAGTTTTTTGTGAGCCCATCGCTGACCTATTTCTGCCTACGCAAAAAAAAAAAAAAACTCCTTGACTCCCATGTTCCAATCTACATAAAGCATATAGACATGTTTGCTAGCTTTAGACTGGTAAAACAGATGAAGAATAACACTAAACATTTCCAGTTTTATGCAGACGTAAAATGTTACCACTGCCACTGGCATATAAGATTCAGAGGAAAGACGTTAAATTTCATTGTTTCAATTCCGTTTGATTTTTCATTAAGTGGTACATGCCATCACATTTCAGTTTTTTTTTTTTTTTTTTCTTCCGTAGCTGTCTGACTGCCATTAATTCTGAAGGTTTTAACTGATTGAGCCGTTCCGCTTAAAAGTTATGTTCTTTTCAATTTGGCCGGCGCTCCATCCTCGCACGCTCCTAAAGAAATCAAGTCGCGGAACGTCTGCATATACAAATAAGGTTAGACACCTTTGGTCACTGACGGTTCAGCATTATTGCAAAATTAATTTTTCAAATGTGACTGAAATAAAAGCTGTCTGGCCATCACTCTCTGCGCGCTACAAGATTGAATAAAGCATTTGAATAAAAATGTGTGTTACAGCCTTCTTTAATATTTAAGCCTGACATCCATTGATTTGTTTCCTGTTTTCCGCAAAGCTTGACAACATGATAAAATAAATCATAAGAAGAAAATATAGTGGTAACATCTTTTATGGACTTCACATAGTCATCAATCTCACGCTGTGAGTGAATTATCAGCACAACAAAAAGATCTATGCTTTAAGAGTTCCAACCTCGTGGAAGCTGGAGGTTTTTATTTTTTTTTGTTTTTTTTTTTTCACCGGCAAACTCAGAGAGGGTGACTGATAAGTATCATTATTGTTTTCTGAGAGCCTAGTTTATAGTGGGTTGTGAAGGTGTTGGCATATATGTTTCAGAATGCCGAGGTTTGATCAATGCTAAGTAGACGTCCTCCAATGCATAAAAAAAAATATAACAAGGTTTCCAGCTGAGCGGTATTAAAGTACCCATCACACCATGTCAGCATGACAGAGCCTATGGTGCTTGCCTTTTTAGATTTGATGCAGAATTAACCTTTCTTAACGCATTGCAATGCATAAAGTACGTGGATCACAACATCTGTTCCCGCTGCATAAATACAATGTCAACAGCAACAGTATTCTTAACCAAACAGGTACAATAATAATCCAGTTACCAAACAGAAAGCTTGCCCTTGCCCTATTTTTTATGTTGGATTTTTTATAAAAAAAGAAAATAAAACCGTAGGTGTGCGCACAGGGTGTGCCGGGTGGGCCTGGGCACACCCTAATCACCCTGTGTGGTGCAGATTCAGATGCAGTCTGTTTAAAACCCTGATATTCACCAAAGCATCCTAATGGGGCATCTAAAAAATTTGTAAAAAAAAAAATTAAAATAAAAAAAATATCACCAACCACCGCCATATGGTTAGTACAAATACACATGCATACACACATATGTTACATAGTTGGTGAGGTTGAAAGAAGACACAAGTCCATCCAGTCCAACCTGTGTGTGTGCTTTTATGTTAATAGTACATTGTATATCCCTGTATGCTGTGGTTGGTAAAGTGGTTGTACACCCTGTACAACCACTTTTACCTACAGGTAAGCCTATATTAAGGCTTACCTATAGGTGTTTGTAATATCTCCTAAACCTTCACGGTTTAGGTGATATTTACTAAAAAGCTGAGTGCCGATGACAGTGGCACATGCGCCTGTGTCATCGGCACATGTGCTCTTTAGAAAGGACACATTGTGCCGTTTCAAATTGGGGTCATGCTGTGACTGGCGGCTCCCGCACGCATGAATGGGAGTGACGTCACGCAGCACCGGCCAGTCACAGAGTTTGCAACCCCTGGAAGGAAGAGGGGCGAAGATGGACGCTCCCTGCTAGTGGGGACAACGAAGACATTGCGGGCTTCGGTGTCAGGTAAGTGACACATAACGATGCATAGTAGCCCATTATGCTTTACCTTTGCAGGGAAATAAATAGGAAGTAAAACCCACCAGGGTTTACTTCCTCTTTAAGGTACCCATCTAATCGTTTTCTCGAAACTATCAATGCTCCCTGCTGATACCACTGCTTGTGTAAGGGAGTTCCACATCCTTGCTGCTCCGATAGTAAAGAACCCTCTACACAGTTTAAGGTTAAACCTCTTTTCCTCTAATTTTAGTGAATGGCCGCAAGTCTTTTTAAATTCCCTTTCAATGAAAAGTTTCTTTCCCTATGCTAGGGTCACCAGTACATTATTTGTACATTGATATCATATCCCCTCTCAAGCGCCTCTTCCACAGAGAGAATAAGTTCAATGCTTGCAGTCTTTCCCCATAGCTGAGATCCTCCATTCCCCTAATTAGCTTTGTTGCCCTTCTCTGGACTCTCTCCAGTTCCAATACATCCTTCCTGAGGACTGGTGCCCAGAACTGGACGGCATATTCCAGGTGCGGCCAGACCAGAGTCTTGTAGAGCTGGAGAATTATCGTTTTATCTCTGGAGTTAATTCCATTTATAATGCATGCCAATATTCTGCTGGATTTGTTAGCAGAAGCTTGGCATTGCATGCCATTGCTGAACCCATCATCTACTAGGACCTCCTTTTCCATCCTAGATCCCTCCAGAGGTTTTCCCCTCCAGTGTATAGATTGCATTCATATTTTTGGCACCCAAATGCATTATTTTACATTTTTCCACATTAACCCTTATTTGCCATGTAGTTGCCCACCCCATTAATTTGTTCAGATCTTTTTGCAACGTTTCCACATCCTGCTGAGAAGTTATTGCCCTGCTTAGCTTAGTATTGTCCGCAAATACAGAGATTGAACTGTTTATCCCATCCTCCAGGTCATTTATGCACAAAATAAATAGGATTGGTCCCAGCACAGAACCCTGGGGGACCCCACTACCCACCCCTGACCATTCCGAGTATTCCCCATTTATCACCACCCTCTGAACTCGCCCTTGTAGCCAGTTTTCAATCCATGTACTCACCCTATGGTCCATGCCATGACCTTACTTTGTACAGTAAACGTTTATGTGGAACTGTATTGAATGCCTTGGCAAAATCCAGATATACCACGTCTACTGGCCTTCCTTTATCTAGATGGCAACTCACCTCCTCATAGAAGGTTAGTAGATTGGTTTGGCAACAATGATCCTTCATGAATCCATGCTGATTACTGCTAATGATACCTCCTTACTAAAATCTTGTATATAATGTTTGAACATTGAGGTGCACACCGTAATGCAATAGGCTGTGCACACCTATGAGTAAAACAGTGTATATAGATTAGTATGTTTAGGCTCCATGCACAATAGCATTTTTTTAAGCTCCTAGAAGATAAATAGTGTTATCCTATGGGGTTTATTTACTAAAGGCAAATAGACTGTGCACTACAAGTGCACTTGGAAGTAAAGTCGCTGTAGATCTGAGGGGGACATGCAAGGAAAATAAAAAACAGCATTTTTGCTTGTGCATGATTGGATGATAGAAATCAGCAGAGCTTCCCCTCTACAGCGACTGCACTTCCAAGTGCACTTGTAGTGCACAGTCTATTTGCCTTAGTAAATCAACCCCATATATGTTCATGCATGCTATTTTAGGCTATTAGCATTTTAAAAAATGAAAACTATTGCAGCAGCCACATTTAAGAATTGGTAATACTTTTTGGTTTTGGGTTTAATGGCCCTTAAACCACTTGCCTAACAGGCACTTTTAATCCCAATTTCAAAGTCAATCTGTCCCCAGACAAAGAATAGAGACACACTGCGTTTCCCCTCGACATACAATGCAGAAGTCAAGCATCTATAATTTGAATCCATTGTTAGAATAGACAGTGTCCAAATCCAATTTACAACTATTAAGCCCAGTACACACCAGTAGTTTTCTTACATTCAACCCAGTGTGCTGAGCAAAAAAATAAATAAATCAGAAGAGCTTAGAAGAAGCCGTTGTACTAACAATCAAATGTTAGTACAGCGATTTCCCCATTGAGCTATTGTGTTCTGACAAGGGGGACACTCCTCCTCCGGAACACACTGGTCAGCGCTCTCAACCATTGACTGAGAGCGCTGATTGGGGGCCAATCAGCATACCTTTTTCTGTCGGACCGGCTGCTGTTCACACGACCCGGATGTCAGACAGTTTCTAATAAACCGGCCAACGCCGCCCGATATTCAGCTTTAGACAGTCTGAAACAAGTGGAACTGCTCCGAAGATTAAAGCCGGTCATAGACAGATTGAAGTATGGCCGCTTCAGCAGGAACTGGACACATTTTGATCCATCTATGGGCAGACTGGTTGTACTGAAGTTAATCTATCAATCAATTTCAGTACAACCAGCCTGTCAGGTTTTTTTGGGGGGGTTTGATCCCTGCTGGCGGCTAATACAACTGCCCCCATTCCCAACTCATCAACAGTGTTCTCTGAAATATCAAAATCTCTTAATTGAGGAGTTCAATGATCAAACTACAGGAAAAGGGAACTAGCTAAGAACACTAAAGCGGAATGAAACTCTGCGATGCTGGCCTCTCCTTCAACGGTCCAACATCCCTCACCGGTGCCAGCATCTTCTACCCGACTTCTACCGGATGCCAGAGTATTGCATGTCTCGTCTGCAATAATGAGCCTGCTTGCTTGCAGTTTTTGAAAACAAGACTTTAATTCTATTTTAAAGGGTCAGAGAATTAAAAGGCGGATACTAATTTCTTTATAGTATTTGTAAAATCCAACACTAAAATCATTTCAAGGAATTTCAAGGGTTGTTTTTCATATTTGTAAATCTGCAGCGTTCATTAACCACTTAAGGATTGGAATGATTTTCCCCCTTAATGACGATCCTTTTTTTTGCGATGCGGCGCTGCGTCGCTTTAACTGACAATTGCTCGGTCGTGTGAATTTGTACCCAAACAAAATTGACGTCTTTTTTTCCCACCAATAGAGCTTTCTTTTGGTGGTATATAATCACATCTACGTTTTTGCGCTATAAACAAAAAAAGACCGATAATTTGGAAAAAAAAAACAATATTTTTTACTTTTTGCTATATTCAAGGATTGACCAAATCAAAAAAGAGAGACGACATAGCTAAAAATGAACTTTTTAACTATATTGTAATAAAGTTTATACTTTTTTACCGATTCTCTCTTTCATTATGTGTCCACAAAGTCTGTTATTTTTTTGACTTGGTCAATCCTTGGATATATATTTTGGATGTTGGCGCGGTGAGGGTCTTCCCTACTTACTTTTTGCTATAATAAATATTCCAAAAAATGTTTTTTCTTCATGAGTTTAGGCCAATATTTATTCTTCTACAAAAAAAATAAAGTAAATCGCAATAAGCGTATATTTATTGGTCTGCACAAAAGTTATACTGCCAATGAAACAGGGGATATATTTATGGCATTTTTATTATAAATTATTTTTACTAGTAATGGTGGTGATCAGCGATTTTTAGCAGGACTGCGACATTGCTGCAGACTGATCGGACACTTCTAAAACTTTTTTGGAACCAGTGACATTTATACAGCGATCAGTGCTATAAAAATGCACTGCTTACTGTATAAATGGCACTGGCAGTGAAGGGGTTAACACTAAGGGGCGATCAAGGGGTTTAATGTGTTCCGTGGGAGTAGGGCTGGTGATAGGATTTTTGACACCCTAGGCCAGTGATGGTGAACCTTGGCACCCCAGATGTTTTGGAACTACAATTCCCATGATGCTCATGCACTCTGCAGTGTAGGCAAGCATCATGGGAAATGTAGTTCCAAAATGTCTGGGGTGCCAAGGTTCGCCATTACTGCCCTAGGCGCAAGCTCATTTTGCTGCCCCTCCCATTGGCTTCCCCCCTGACTCCATCCCCTTTGCCCTGCCCATGCATACCCCACCTTTCTAATGAAGAGCCCATCAAATGCAGCATCACCAGTGCCCATCAAATGCAGCATCACCAGTGCCCATCAAATGCAGCCTCCCCAGCGCCCATCAAATGCAGCCTCACCAGCACCCATCAAATGCAGCCTCACCAGCGCCCATCAAATGCAGCCTCACCAGCGCCCATCAAATGCAGCCTCACCAGCACCCATCAAATGCAGCCTCACCAGCACCCATCAAATGCAGCCTACCAGTGCCCATCAATAAATGTTTGCTTGTTTCCATTCATTCGGGAGTCAGGACACAGACAAAGTCCTCCGCCAGGTGCTGTGCCTCTGAATGCAGAAGTGAATGGAGCGGTGGCTGCCTGCTGATGCTGAGACTTAGTTGCTTGCTACAGAGAGAAGAGAGTAAGAGCACCAGTTGCCGGGCGCCCTAGGCAGCTGCCTAGTTTGCATAGTGGTAGCGCCGGCCTTGCCTGGGAGGTGTTTCTAACTGTGGGGGGATGGGACTGACTGGGAGCAGACTGGTCACTAGGAATACACGATCACTCTGTACTTCCCGGTCAGAACGGGGATCTGTTTGTTTACATTGACAGATTCCTGTTCTGGCTCTTTGTGGAGCGATCGCAGGTTGCCAGAGGACATTGCGCCCATTGGCCATGGACATCGGCTCCCCCACCATGCAGTGGGTGCGCATGCCTGCTATGACTCTTAAAGGGACTGCCATACCGGTACGTTGATTTGCAGGAACGAGCCGACCTGCTGCCAAATAATGACGGTCGCTTGTCGGCAAGTGGTTAAAAGAATGAAAGTCCTTTTCAGGCATTTCGTGTTGTAGGGTGACAGCTATCAATGAACCAAAGTGACAGCTATCAATGAACTCCAAAGACATGCAGGTAGGTTAATTGGCTTCTGTCCAAATTTGGCCCTAGTATATGAATGGGGACCTTGGATTGTGGGCTCCTTGAGGGTAGGGACTGATGTGAGTGTGCAATGTACAGGGATAGGGACAATTGTAGACACTCACTCAGGTTGAACTGGATGGACTGGTGTCTTTATTCAACCTTACTAACTATGTAACTATGTAACCCTGTTCCTTCTCTGTTCCATGAGCTCCAGGTGAAGAAAACATTGTCCTTATCAGGAATCCTGTCCAAAGTAATTATGTGCAACTGACGCCGGAGTGTGTGAATGGACAGGAAGTGGCGTAAAAAAGCTGAATAATCAGTGGTAAAGTAGCAATAAACCTTCTACAGTAAATTATTTGTTAAAATTCCTGCGCCCCCCCCCCCCCCCACCCCAAAGCACCTTGTCCACATGTTGATGAGGACAAGGGCCTCTTCCCAACAACCCTGGCCATTGGTTGTCGGGGGTCTGCGACATTTTCCTATTGCAGCCAGCGCGAGATGTACAGTGCCCTGTCGCCGAGAACCAGCGCGATGAGATCGCGCTGGAAACACAATCTCGCTGTCAGGTACTGTAGGTTGGACTTGATGGACTTGTGTCTTTTTTCAACCTCACCTATTATGTAACTATCGCTCCCGTGGCTGCCAAAAGCCGAAAAGGAGTGCGAGTCCCTGGAGAGACAAGGCTCTCGTGGACATCGCTGGATCGAGTTGGGGCTCAGGTAAGTAAGTTTTTTTACCTTCACGCAGAAAATGTATTAAGGTAAAAAAAAAAAACCTGTGCCTTTACCAAAACTTTAAGCTATGAAAAAGGATGGGAAAAAAAGTGAAATATAAAAAACAGCTACGGCAATCATCTATGATGCAAAATGCTTTAGCAATCTGAATGTAGTTCTTATAGTGTTGAAAAAAACGACTTTAAAAATTCTGTCTGCTTTCACACAACCTGTCGTCTGAAATCTGTAGTAGGCAGGACTACAACTGGCCATTAAATAAATGTAATTTAACTGTTCTGACAATGGGAAAAGCAAGCATTGATGTCAGGATGAGCTCTTTATACAGATAAAACGTACAAGACGTGCTCTAGACACTTTACGGTTTGATAAAGAAGCTCCTGACTTCTGGAGACGTTCAAATTGCCGCTGTAAAGTTTATGGAAGAAATACTTTATTTTTTTCCCATCAGCTGTGTAAGTGCTTGGTCAATCTATAATGCCTGGGGCAGGACAGGATCACACATTCTTTATCATTTCTCCTGTAGTGTCAGGCTCCTTTGCTTGGGTGTTACTTGCTCTTCTACATGTCTTCCAGTATCTTCAAGAACATTATTTTTCAACACCCATTTTTTTTTTTTCTCATATAAAACCGAGCTTGTATATCATTCTTCAACTCTGCCACTTCAATCTGTCTTTCTGGGAATTTTAATCAAATCAGCAATTGTAGGTGAGAAGAATTGTGATGGGGGCTCACATCTTCCCTTTCGGAAACACCGAGCATGAAGAAGACGGAGTTGCGTTCGGTTATGATTATTATATGTGTGATAACAAAGGGCAATTGGACTTGTAAAATAAGGTAATGACATAACCTGAGTTACTTACATCTTTAAAGGGAAATTGCAAAGAAGTGTAGTTTCCAATCACAACCCAACACAATTGCCATTTCAATAATCCCAATAATATTATAGAGAAAGTACCCCTCAAGGAATATTAGGGATTTTTCAGGCAACTAATCAACAATTGATACAAAGATTGAAATGTATTATTATAATAAAAATATAGGTGCATATAGCACCGAAAAGAGAAATTCTACATATACAGCATAAACAAGATCATATGAGCCGTTGTACACACGGTCGGAGATTCCGAAAACCAAATCCGTCAGAGTAATTCCGACGGATTAATTGCGGAAGAGGTCCGGAAGTGATGTTGCATACACACGGTCGGACTAAGTTGTCGGAAAATCCGATTGTACATAACGTGATGACGTTATTTCGTTATGACGGGACTACGTTCAGGCTAGTAGCCAATAGCTTTGGTCTAGGAATTTGATCTGAGCATGCGTGGCACTTTGTCCGATCGGAATTCTCTACACATGATCGGACAAAGTACGATCGGAGCATTTTGTCGGAAAATTTTACCGGCAAGTTGGAAAACTTGGTCCGTCGGATATTCCGACGGAAACAGTCCGATGCAGACCACACACAGTCGGAATATCCGACAAAACGGTCCGATAGGACACATTCCGTCGGAATCTCCGTGTGTACAAGGACTAAGAGACATGAATCTAAAAACGCAGATCCCTCAATACGGCTTCCAACATGTTTGTGGACCTATGTAGAGTACTTTCTTCAGGGGTATGTCATATGAGGTAGTACTACTGTATTGGTATTCTACAATGAGACAACATCACACGTAATCCCAATAATAATTTCAGTGATGGTTTTTGAATGAACCAATTAACAGCATTAATCAATGTTTAGCAGTCAATAATGTACAACCACAGATGATACATCGTTGCCAACATTTGAAGGAAATTAGAGGGGACACCTTGAAGAGTCACAAGGTTATGGCCTACAAGTGCTTATTGTTTCATGGCGCAAGGCTTGTAATGTTGGGATTTTTTCTTTTTGCATTTGTGATTAAATGTGAACAACTGTGGAGCCTATCAACCTGTTATTGATTGATTTGTGCAACCTAATGCCATACGCGGTTCAAATTTCCAAAGAATTTTCTTTCAAAAATCGTTTCTAAGAATTTTCGTATGAATTTCGCACCATTAGTGGACTGCAGCAACAGCCGATTTTCGTGCGGAAATCAAATTTGAGGAATCGGACATGTTGGAAATTTTTGGAAAAACAAACGATATTCTAATCAATGATGGGAGAATCGTGCGAGAAATGTAATAAGAAACGAAAATTTACAGAGAGAAAAGAAGATTCCCGGCCACGAAAATTCTTTTCTGTAGCAACATGAGGTGAAATTGAAAGCTTGGTCGGCCAAATTTCGAAAATCAATGGTGGCACCATCGGATCACAAAAAAAAAAAAACTTTCTGATTTTGAAAAGAAAATTTGTTCAAAATTCGACCGTGTATGGCCTGCATGAAGCTGGATACACATTACAGGCATACCGCACTTTTAAGTACACAATAGGACCAGCACATGTACGTAAAATGTACTTAAAGAGGTTGTAAAGGTTTGTGCTTTTTCACCTTAATGCATCCTATGCATTAAGGTGAAAAAACACCTGTCAACCCCCCCCCCCCCCCTATTTTACTTACCTGACCCCTCGAACTTGACCCACGGGGACACACTGTCTCTCTGCCTGGGGTTCTCAGCTGTTGATTGGATAGATTGATAGCAGCAGAGCCATTGGCTCCCGCTGTCAATCATATCCAATGACACGAGTGCCGGGGGAGGGGCCGAGTCCTGCATTTGGCCTCTATGGATGCAGAATTCTGGACTTGGGAGCATGCCCTCAAGGTAACCCCCAGGAGAGCGCTTCTCCTAGGAAGTTATCTGATGTGGGGGGGGAGCCGCGAGAGCCCTGAGGGACCCCAGAAGAGCAGGTTCAGGGGCCACTCTGTGCAAAATGAGCTGCACAGTGAAGGTACATATGATATGTTTGTTATTTAAAAAAAAAACTTTAGTATCACTTTAAAGTGAAGCAATATCTTTTTTCACTTCTCAATGTGTGTACTGCATTGCAAAAGTAATTTACAGGCATAACTAATTACATTGGCAAGCTGGCCAATCCCAAAATCTGATATGTTGTAGTCATCAGGAGCAGTGATCGCTGTCATGTGCTAGGTAGCCCACCCTCCCGCCACAGTTAGAATCACTCCCTAAGACACACTTAACCCCTTGATTGCCCCTAGTGTTTAACCCCTTTCCTGCCAGTGTCATTTACACAGTAATCAGTGCATTTTATAGCACTGATCGCTGTATAAATGACAATGGTCCCAAAATAGTGTCAAAAGTGTCCAATGTGTTCGCCATAATGTCGCAGTCCCGATAAAAATCACAGATTGCCGCTATTACTAATGAAAAAAAAAACATTTTTGTGCAAACCAAACAATATACACTTATTGCGATTTGTTTTAACAAAAATATGTAGCAGAATACATATCGGCCATATCGGCCAATGCCGGTGACCTGCGATTTTTATCATGACTGTGACATTATGGTGGACACATCGGACAATTTTGACACATTTTTGTGACCATTGCCATTTATACAGCGATCAGTGCTATAAAAATGCATTGATTACTGTAAAAATGTCACTGGTAGTGAATGGGTTAACACTAGGGGGCGATCAAGGGGTTAATTGAGTTCCCTGCTATGTGTTCTAACTGAAGGGGGGGGTGGGACTTGCTAGGGGAAGACATAGATCAGTATTCATACTTTGTATGAACACATGATCAATCTCTTCTCCCCTCAGGGAACCGGGATCTCTGTGTTTAAACACAGAGATCCCGGTTCTCGCTGTGTCACAAGCAATCGCGGGAGCCCAGCGGTCCCCTAGTGGCCACAATAAGAAGCGACGTAGCATGACGGCGATCCACACAGCCATGCCATTCTGCCGCAGTAAAACTGCGGCGGCTGATCGGTAAGCAGTTAAACAACCACTTTAGCCCCATACACACAATCAGAAATTCTGACAGCAAAAGTCTGATGAGAGCTTTTGGTCAGAAATTCCGACCGTGTGTATGCTCCATTGGACTTTTGCTGGCAGAATTACAGCAGGTTCTCTATTTTTCAGTCGGAAAAGGTTCCGATCGGAAATTCCGATCGTCTGTACAAATTCCGACGCATAAAATTCCTACGCATGCTCGGAAACAATTTGACACATGCTCGGAAGCATTGAACTTCATTTTCTCGGCTCATCGTAGTGTTGTACATCACCGTTTTCTTGACGGTTGAAAGTTCAGAGAGCTTTTGTGTGACCGTGTGTATGCAAGCCAAGCTTGAGCGGAATTCCATCGGAAAAACCATACAAGTTTTTTTCTGACGGAATTTCTGATTGTATGTATGGGCCAATTGTTTGAGTTACTTGTTGCGCATAGACCTGTAGAATGACTCAGAACTGGACCAATGTTCTCAAGGGTTATGCATTGTTAAATGACTTTCACTTGTAACATGAATCTGTTTTACCAATTGTTAACCAAACAACTACTGTTCAAAATCTCTGTATGTTATTTTTTCTCTTAAATAAAAATCTTTATAGGGAAAAAATAAATAAATATATATATATATATATATATATATATATATATATATATATATATATATATATATATATATATATATATATATAAACTTACTTCATCAAAGTGGTCTCCAGTTTGCAGGTACAAAAATATCTAGGCTATATAAATATAACTAAAACATGTGTTTGTTTTATAAAAAAAAAAAAGAAAAAAAGAGGAGCACGAAATATGAGTGGTGATTACACACAAAGCAATTTTTTCAAAAGTATCTTTCAATTATTTTCAGTCTGCAATTTTCATTAAACTAATACCTAAAGCTCCTGCTAAGAAGGGCCTTGATCACCTTCCAGTTATAGTGGCAATACTCTTTTCTTGCCTCCTTATTGTTCTTCTGTGTAGTCACGTTCTCACATGCTCTCCCAATGAAGGTTGCAAACATGCTGTACAAAGGCATGGTCTACTGTTGCTATCATCAGAAAAACCTGTGAGAACTGTCAAGCAGCCACCACTGGAGTACATGCAGAAAGCAGTTCTTATATGCAGGGCAGGGGTAAAGAGTGGGCAGGAGGGGTGGCTTCCCTTGGCACGATGGTATCATGTGAGGTGGGGGGGGGGCACCACAAAGAGATTGTGGGAGAGGATTTGTTTTGAGAGGGGGAATTTGGGGAGGGTGGGGTGGCAGAGGGCTAGTATTATTCTTGGAGTGGGAGTTCTAAGAGTGGTAATTTGGGGGGGGGGGGGGGGGGTGGGGTGGCAGAGGGCTAGTATTGTTCTTGGAGGGGGAGTGCTAAGAGTGGTAATTTAGGGGGATTTGTGTTGGGGGGGTGGATGGAAGAAGATTTTTGCTAAGAGGGAATTTGTGTTGGGAGGGGGATTTGAAGTGGGGAGGAGATGTTTACTAGAAGGGGACATTTTAGGGGTAGAGGATTTGTGCTAGAAGGATTTAATTTTTTTGGGGGGGGGGGGGGGGGTTGAGAGATAGAGGGGGGGCAAAGATTTGTACTGGGAGGGGGGATTTCAGCAGGGGGTGGATTTGTACTGGAAGGAGGGGGGTATTTACGATTATGGGGTAAGCATGCAGATTAGTGCTCAGTGTTTTTGGGGGGTATTTTTGCTGACACATAATGCTCATACATCTTGGGGGGAGGGTGCAGTTTGGCATGTTCGCCCTGGGCTCTTGTCCCGGCACTGCTTATAGGATCCAAAAAATGAAAATGAATTTTATATAAATTTTATTAAAAATAGCAGCTGTATAAGATACACTTCTACTTTTGGATATTTTTGTCCATACATCTACTGAACACTTACAAAACAATCATGTCAGCTAGTTTTCCCTTTTGAATCGAATTTAAAACAAATGTAAGTAACCATTTCCCTAGTTCTCTAATAAGTTTTCAAACTTAAGCTACGGTAAAATTTCAATCACTAACTTTGATATTGGCTATGCAATGCAAACTTTCAAACTCTGTTTTAAAAAACAAATCTAATTCATTAATTGGATCTACTTTTAATATTTAAAGTTGTTGGGCTACATGACCAATTAGCTGACACTTCTTATTATAAATATAATAATTCAAGCGTTATAATTGGACATCAGCACTTTAACTAGCATGGAACATTGACATCTTTATTAGCTTTTATTTTCTTTTACGATAGACTGTCTCAGGATATTTTGTTTCACATCAAAAATAATACAGTTTAACTAATGGTGACTATTATTAAGAAAAAATATACTATTTTAATGAACGAGAGGGTGTATTAGGAAGTGTGTCCCTATAGATGCCTGTGGACAGTAAGCAAAATATTTAATATTGAATAATATGGAACATCAGAACGTTATGAGCTAATTGGCATTGTGTTCTTTTTTGGTACCCTATTAACGATAAATTTAAAGAGTCACTCATCTAGAAATACATAAAGAAGCAGATAACCTCACCTAAGATTGATTATTTTAATTTGCTTGTATGCTGGGATGAATTATCTAGCTGCATCTAACAAAGTATTTTCTCTGCATTTCTGGGCCTTGACTGCCCAGATAGCAAGAAATCGTTATCCAAGTTTGAAAATGACATGCTAAGCTATTGCTAGACTTGCCAGGCTTCACAAGTCTGTTGCACAATTGCAGCAAGTCCACATTGTATGACTCCAGATCAACTTTGTGCAAACATTCTGCAAGTCTGCTGCAAATTCTGGTTAAGTTGTGTTGTGTAATAGTCATCTCACCACAGGGGGTCACTGTGGCTTGAAGAGCTCTTGCTGTAGACCCACCACTGCAACTTTGCTCTTGCTAGAGACTTGCCAAGCAAATTTGCTAAAAATTGGAAAATTGTCAACTAGAACGTGTGCTACAAGTTCTCTGCAAGTGTACAACTTTCCAGTGAAAATGTGCAGAAAGTTAGACTTAGAACTCAACACTGCCAGAAATTTGTGGTAAGTTATCCTTGCTATTTGGGTACTTGTTATAGCATCACAAAAAGGATGGAAAAAAAAAAGATGATTTTATTTAACAAATGGAAATTGTTTAGGACCCACAGTGCTTTTGCCAACTAAATGTCAAACAGGTACATTTTAATTTAACGATTTTTACCATTATGGCCTATATATGCCACTACTAGCTGATGTAACTACACAGAAAATACTGGTACTATGGGAAATATTATAAGTATTTCTAATTTTGTCTCATTTTGTCTCATTTTTGTCTAATTTTGTCAGCATTACCCATGTAGCAGTGTTAATACTAATTGTAGCTGGGGCATAGATTTATATATTTTTTCTAAGGGGGATTCAGCTTTCTCAAATTAGCCAGCCAGGCATTGCTAAGCCCTTGTACACACGGTCGGACATTCCGACAACCAAATCCGTCGGATTTTGTCCGACGGATTTTGTCCGAAACTGTTGCATACACACAGTCGGACAAAGTTGTCAGAAAATCCGATCGTACTTAACGTGATGACATTATTTCGTTAGGATGGGACTACGTTCAGGCTAGTAGCCAATAGCTTTAGTCTAGGAATTTGATCTGAGCATGCGTGGCACTTTGTCCGATCGGAATTCTCTACACATGATTGGACAAAGTTCGATCGGATCATGTTGTCGGAAAATTTTATAGCCCAGCTGGAAAACTTGGTCCGTCGGATACTCCGACAGAAACAGTCCGATGGAGCCCACACACTGTCGGATTATCCAACAACATGGTCCTATCAGGCATTGTCCATCGGAATGTCCGACCGTGTGTACAAGGGCTTAGACTGTGAAGAATTTGGGGCACCAGGAGGGAAAAAATAACACAGCACCCTTGAGCACCCAGAGGAGATTTCAGATCCTCCTTCAGCCTCCCTCAGTTATGAAGGGTCGGTGGCTTTGCCACAAATGCTCTGTGGGGGGTTGGATCCCCATATTCCTCCTACCATCTACTCCCATGGTAGCTCCTCAGTCCTTTGTTTTTTAAATAATCTAGGTTGTTGTCTAGGGCCAACGGGGTTGAGTTATTAAAAGTGGAGAGTGCAAAATCTGGTGCAGCTCTGCATGGTAGCCAATCAGCTTCTAATTTCAGTTTGTTCAATTAAGCTTTGACAAAAAAAAACCTGGAAGGTGATTGGTTTCTATGCAGAGCTGCACCAGATTTTGCACTTTCCACTTTTAGTAACTCAAGTAAGGCCCTAGACACCAACCTAGATTTTTCGAAAAACAAAGGACTGAGGAGCTATCAGGGGAGTAGATGGTAGGATGAATATGGGGATCCAACCCACCACAGAGCATTTGTGGCAAAGCCACCGACCCTTCATAACTGAGGGAAGCTGAAGGAGGATCTGAAATCACCTTTGGGGCACCAGGTGAGTATTTTTTCCCTCCTGGCGCCCCAAATTCTTCACAGTCTTAGCAACGCCTGGCTGGCTAATTTAATAAATCAACCCCATTATGCGAGGTAAATGTAAAATAACTTCATCTAGATTGGGCAGAAGTTTTGCAAACCGATTTACCATATACCAGATATTGCACTCTCCAGTTTTAGTAAATCAACCCTATTACGCAATGTAAAGTACAATTAAGCTAGAAAATAATTTTATCTGGATTGGGCTGAATTGTGGATGCCTTAATACCTAAAACATTTATAATCCACTGAGCTGATCAGTTCACTTCCTGCACTGTCCTTATGATATTGTTTTTTCTTTAGTGGAGTCTAATAGACAGAGTAAGCCCCTGGCATCTTATCTGTATTAGATATTTTTATAATAACCTGCTAAAAATATTGTGCCTTTACAGCATTCTGTGCACTGAACTGAAATATCAAACAATTTTATCAGCCTTTCCAGTTACTTTTGTAAACTACAGAACACTTCCACTCTATGTAATGGAGTTGGTGGAGGTGAATGTAGTCCATATTTTGGTAGGGGGTATATGTTAGATATGTTATGTTTATACATCCATAAAGAAGTACATTCTGCTCAGATGTCACTCAGATCACAAACTATTATACATGAACATGGATCTGAGTGTTGCCTTTGATACTCACCTACCTTCACTTATGTCCACCAGCTTCCTCTTGCAGGAACTGTGTGGAAATTCCCTTTAAGACAATATACTATAAGTATAGTTTGTAAAAGTACTTTAATGTAACACCTATATGTAGCACTAACCCCAGACTGGATTGGCTGAAATATCCCAGATTCCATTCCCTGGAAGGTGCATGGCAGCCAGGCACACAGTAATTCATTCACTCAAGTCAGAAACCAGGCAGTGCATGCCTTCTTGCAGTTAATTTGCTGGTTTAACTTGGGTGGGAAGCAGGTGAGCCTTGGGTTACTTCAAAACTAACAGAATTATGATAGAGGACACCTGTAACTGCTTCTTCCGCCAACAAACCACTTGCACCAGTCACCCCTTGGCAAAGGTATAACCTGAGTCAATAACTGTGGTAAGCTCTCTCAAAGGGTACTAAGGACAGTCTTTAGGATCTTCAAGGTTAATACTCACTATGTTCTGGGTACTGTAATGCTTATTGTAGTGCAAACCTGTCTGTGTATGTCACGTGCCTGGAGATGGAGCCTGACGTGGAAAGGAAGGCGATCTCTTAGACCTCTGGCCTGGTACCCCTGATAAAGTAAACCAAAGGCACAGAAGCCTGGAGTGGCACGAGTGCCTAGCAGTTCAGATGGTGAAGGCTGTAGATAAGATCGTGATGCAGAGCAGCAGGTACTTGGCAGGCTGGCAGGTGGCAGTGAGCAGGTACTTGACAGGCTGGCAGGTGGCAGTGAGCAGGTACTTGACAGGCTGGCAGGTAGCACACAGCAGATATAAGGATGGCTGGACACAGAGCAGGGTCAGGTAAGCCGGGTCAGTCACTTGCAGGCACTTCGAGAACAGAGCAGTAGGCAGCAGAGAAGTCAGATTCAGGCTGGAGTTGGCAAAGGCAAACAAGCAGACAGAGGATTAAGCAGAGACGTGGTCAAAGAGCAAGCCAGGGGTCAGTTCAGGTAGAATATAAGCGTGGTTAGACAGATCAGAATGGTAACAGGAGATCAAACACAAGGAACAGGTAGAAGGTAGCAGAACGCTGTAGATCATAAGGCAAAGTCCTAGTGCAGCAGAGGTGTTTATATAGTCCATTTGGCGTCACTCTAGTGGCGAGCGTGCACTTGCATTTGTGCATGCACATGCGTGTGTGCACTTACGGCTAATTGAGATTCTCTGTGCATGGGTTTGGCTAATAGTGTTTCTCTGTCTATGAAATTGGCTAATAGGATTTCTCTGTCTATGGATTTGGCTAACAGGTATTCTCTTTCTGCTCACAACTACAGTATGTGCCTGGGCATATTTCTCCTTTCCTGACACTGTACTGGGTGTCTCCAGTTTGATCCTCTGCAAAAACTTTTGCACTGGGGGCATCTGGATGTGGTACCACAAGCTCTAACTGGGACCCCAAAAAGCCCTGCAGCTGCCAGCCCAGGGAGCCTTAGCCATCAGCCTGGGTCTTCTTCCCCGAGGAACAAAAGACTGCTGTCCCAGGACTCAAAATATTTATATACCTCTCAGAAACGTGCTGCCACTCTCCTGACCAGGGATTGGCTGAGGCTGCATGACTACTCAGACCAAGGTCTGCCTCTCCCACCTACTATATTCCAGAGCTCATTGGACTGCAGGGGGGAAAAAATCAATCTTGCACCAGCAGAACCCAGAACAGCCAAAAGCAATTGAGTACTGCTCCCCTGCTGCAGGGAAGTAAAAAACTAAATGTACCTCTAATATAGCAACATAACTAGGAGGGTGCAAAATATAAAAAAAGCAAACCATGTTATTAAGAACTATTTCTAAGCCTCAACTCACTGTTAACATCAAATAAATTCTTTTTACAAAGCATCTCGGGTCAGTTACAGAGGAAGAAAGTCATTAGTGATCTGCCTGGGGCCTCAACATATTTACACAAGAAACAATTTATGAATCCTATATCCACAATTTGTTCCTGTGAATATCAATACGGAGCACTTGAAATACAATTACCCTTCTCAACCCATCTAACTGTTAAGAGGCAACCTTATTCAATTCTGTAATATCATGTCAATATTCTCCTAATAAAGAACAATGTGTACGTTTCTCTTCCTGCTGCCTTTCTATTTGCCCCTTTTTAAGGGATTATTTGCAGCCCTGACTTATCAGGGCCAACTTGACAGAGAGTTAAATTAAACATGCAAGAGGTTGCTGTCTATTCAATATTGGGCTATATTGACCCTAATATGGAAGTTAATCATTGACAGCTTGTAAATTGTGACATGCATATTTTTGGCACAGCAACAATTACTGTTTTCAGAAAATAAATAATAAAGCCCCGTATTTTAATAGTGCGGTTATTCCGCGCGTTCCCCTGGGCATATGACTCAAGGTTGTCGAGAAATTAACAATTATATTTTCTTCATTGTTTTTGATGATCTTTTTTTCTTCTCCTCTTTCTGATAGTTTTACATAGCATGTGATTTATTTATGTTTTCCAAATACTTTTTATTAAAGTTTTTCAATATTACAATGGGCAAAAAAAAACAAAAAAACATATAGATTGTGATTTAAATGCTTTGAAGAAATTTTTAGGGCATCATTATGAAGCCTTCTTATTTATATGCTGCAGATAAAAGAGAGTTTGACATTTTTAAATCAGAAGCGGTGCACTATGGGATCTGTTTAGACCTTTTCAATTGGTTGTTGGAGGTTAATCCACCAGGCCACAGCTCAAACCATTTTTAAACACTCTGCTGTGGCTTGCAACCTAAAGATTTTCATCCTCCTACCCTGTTTTGGAGAATCCTATTTTGTCAAGTGGTTATCTGTCCATTGGAAATTCTAGCAATTCGCCTACAACCGAGAATCCCCTGGACAACGGAAGTAAATGCGGCACAGACCCTCTTCTTTGTTGTATGCACCACCTTATGAATACACTAAATGATGTTTTCAAATGTCAGTGATGACATGGTTAACATCTATAAATAGGGCCCACTAACCAACATTTTTCTTAAAGTGGCTGTAAATCCTTTACAATCACTTTTTACTACAGGTAAGCCTATAATAAGGCTTTCCTGTAGCTACCCTGGATATCTCCTAAACCTGCACGGTTTAGGAGATATCACCGGTATCAGCATGTGCTGACGTCATCGTACGTGCCGTTGCTTCAGCTAGTGTGCCGTAACTGGCGGGGAGGGACATCATCGTGGCTCTGGCCAACCACAGCTCCGGAGTCCGCAATACCCAGAAGTAACTCCGGGAGCGATGTGGTGTACGAAGACCGCTGCGGGGGCTTCGATCTAAGATAAGTAATTCATAGTGATAGCACACTAGCTCATTGTGCCTTTGTCTTGCAGGGGTTTTTTTTTTTAGTGCAATGCAAAAGTGTGCTTTTTTAATTCCAAGTAATTCTCCATATACCCATCGCACATGTTCCTGGAGAAAGCTCTAGCATTTTGGGTGCTGTAGCAAACACCAGCTGGAGACTGTGTTGAGAGAGCCACAAAGATGATATTTGACAGCACTCCACGAATCATCAAGTTGAGTCCAAATGGTTTTTATTGACACATGATTACATCACAATAAAGATGTGATATTTATTACATATGATTTTATATAATTTCAGTCTCGTGGGCTTAGTCACCCACTGACTTTTTATATTTCTTGGGGACTATGCACCACAGTGGATAGTTATGCTTCCACCCAACTCCCTAGGAGTCTCACTTCTAATACACCAGAGGTGCTCCTAGTCTTCTTGTTATACTGTGTTTAAGATCAAATAAATTAAAGGAAACCTGTGCTAAGAGAATTGCACAGACCGTTGACCTCTTCTAAAAAAGTTAGTTTATTGACCCTCAGGCTAATTTAATGAATTTATTACTTTATAAGTCACAGTCTTCATGCAAATGAAGTATATAGATCAGGAATTCTGAAGTCACTCAATCATCACTCCTTGGTGCTTATTAGATGCCAGTGACTTAGAAAGCATTTAATCCAGCCCTGGGTTTTTCTGATAGACTACTGTATACCAAGTCAAAACAGCACCTCCAAGAATCTATGCTGAGTGTACAGACATGTACAATGAAACATGATCTTGCCTTTAAACTATTGTTAAGGGAGCAAAAATGGTCAGATGAATTGCAGATCCTACTAACATCTATTATCTTCACACATCTTTATATGAGCTTTCTAGTTTTATACTGAACACTATACTTACCCACTAACATTAAGTAGGAACCTGTCTGGTTAGCCTCAAAAAATGTTTTTTTATGAAGAGTTGAAAGCAAAAAAAATTCCAAAGGTGGAGCTGCATCACACCAAAGAAGTCTGAACACATCCAAGAGCTTCAATAAATTCCCAGCTGCTTTCTCTATCGTGGCACATATCTCGAGCCATACATACCAGTTGTCAGGACTCTGCTCACGCTGTGCGGGTGAATCTGCGTGCGCCAGTGGCCCTTTTTAAAGGTGACAGCTGCACTTGTTTGTCTGCAGCTTGTACCTGAGACTTTTGCTACCTGCCTGTCTAATTGTGATTACTGACCCAGCTTACGTATGACCCTGCTGATCTCTCCAAACCTGACCCCGGCCTGCCTGACCCTGTTTATGGACTTACCTATCTCTGGTGCTGAACCTTTGCTAGCCTGTGACCTTGCCTTTGCCTGTCGTATCTGCCTGATCACCTAACTTGCTCCGACCCGGCCTGTCTGACCATCCCTCTGCTTGTTCCAAGTGTGCTGAGTTCCATTCAGGATCTGTTGCAGCTGTTCCTGTGCCTTCCTACTCCCAGCTGCTGACCCTGCATATGCTCTACAAGCTTCTGCAGTTCCAGCCATCCAGAGGACCATCTCTACAGTCTGCACCAGCCATTGCATCCGGCTCAGACACTCCTACCCTGCTGAGCTCACTGGACCATTGTCTCCACTCCAGTGGGCTCTGAACCAGAGTCGTAAGAGAAGTCTTCTTCCACCAAGTCAGGCTCACCACCAAGGTACCTAACACCAGTACTGTGCAAAAGGTCTAGGCAGGTGGGAAGAAATGCTGTAAAGTAAGAATGCTTTCAAAAATACATCTTAATTGTTGATTTTTTTTTTATCAATTTACAAAACCCAAAGTGAGTGAATAGAAAAAAAACCTAAATCAAATCAATACTTGGTGACTACTCTTTGGCTTCAAACAAGCATTAGTTCTTCTAGGTACTCTTGCACACAGTTTTTGAAGTAACTTGGCAGGTAAGTTGTTTCAAACATCCTGAAGAACTGACCACAGATCTTCTGTGGATTTTGGATGCCTCAAATCTTTCCGTCTCTTCATGTAATCCCAGACAGACTCAATGATGTTGAGCTTAGGGCTCTGTGCGGGCCAAACCATCAATTCCAGGACTCCTTGTTCTTCTTTACACTGAAGATAGTTCTTAATGATATTGGCTGTATGTTCAGGGTGATTGTTCTGCTGCAGAATAATCACACCCCTCCCTGATGGTATGCCATGATAGATAAGTATAAGATGGATGGATAAGTATCTGCCTGTATTTCTCAGCATTGAGGACATCATTGATTAGGCAACATTGAGGACCGTAGACACAGTGGTCGGCCAAGGAAACCTAGCACAACAGGTGAAAGACACATCATGCCTACTTTCTTTCAACAGTGGAAAATGTCCAGAAGTGCCATCAGCACAGAACTGAAGAAAATTCATTTACTGTCTGGGGAAGTCATAAGTGGCCTTCATGGAAGAATTGAGGCCAAAAAGCCATACATACGTGGAAACAAGGGTAAGTGATTTGAACAAAAACATAGGAACTGAGGGACAGAAAAAAGGCAGCAGGTGTTCTGGAATGATGTGTCAAAATTTGAAATATTTGTCAGTAGGAAGAGGAAGTTTGTTTGCTGAAGGGCTAAAAAGAGGTACAATAATGACTGTCTGCAGGCAACAGTGATGTATGGTGGAGGTTCCTTGCAAGTTTGAGACTGTATTTCTGGAGTTGGAGATTGGGTCAGGATAAATTGTGTCTTTAATGCTGAGAAATACAGACAGATACTTATCCATCATGCCATACTAAGGAGGTGTGCGATAAGCCCCACATTTATGCTGCAACAGCACAATAACCTCAGACACATGTTATTAAGAACTATCTTCACCATAAAGAATAACAAGGAGTCCTGGAAGTGATGGTTTGGCCCTCATAGAGCCCGATGTCAATATCATCTAATCTGTCTTGGATTGAAATACAGAAGGATGTGAGCCAGTCTACATTCACAAAAGATCTGTGGTTAGTTCTCCAAGATCCTTGAAAACAACCGAGTTCCTTCAAAAACTGTGTGCAAGTGTACCTAGAAGAACTGATGCTGGTTTGGAGCCTATGAGTGGTCACACCAAATATTGATTCGATTTAGATTTTGCTTCTGCTTCCTCACTTTACATTTTGTGAATTGATAAAAATAAACAATTCAATTATATTTATTAAAAGAGGAAGAAACAACTTTCAAAATATAATAAAATCATTTATAATACTAGCTATTTAATGCTGAAAACTCAGTTCAACAGAATTATGACATTACTGAATTCATTTGGCACCCGTGTCCCTTTAAACCATCCTTTTCCATGCATGCTGAGTTTATCCTTTCAGTTTGCATTTTGTTTTGCTCTTTTTTTTTTTTTTTTTTTTTTTTACTGCCTTTAATTATTTATTTTGATTCATCTGATACGTAGGTAAATTAATGCTGAAGCATTTCTCTGTTTGTGCCAAATCAGTGCTTCCCAGTAGGACGTTAGCCCATCTTAGCAAGTGTGCTTTCTTTCTCAGTAGGCAGTCCATTTCTGCAGAGTGCCATTAAGCTAATTTCAAAAAGAACCAGTAAAGGTATATGGAGCACGCATTAATAGCGTGGCAAATATACAAAATTAGTAGACCCCAGCAACACAACTTCCATGCCATTGTCATGCACTAATAATTAGTAGTTTACATATTGGAAGTAACAACAATACTAGTTCCTCGGTTAAATCATTCAAGTAATTAAATACACTGTTAGCCTTTTTTTTTCCCCCTCTTCATCTTAGAGAACAGTGAACTGTTCCTTTGTTTTTTTCTTTTTTTTTTCCACATCATGTCATTAGCATTTTATAATCAAAATCTATTCGCTAATTCCCCGTCACCAAGATAATCTGACGTTCCTGAATATCAAAAACATTAAAGTGCAAAACCAGTTTCCCCTGCCAGTAAAAATACCCAGAGATTATTTAAAAAAAAAAAAAAAAAAAAGAAAAAAGAGACATAAAAAGTGGTTTGTGGGAATTCTAGAACCAGTGGTGCATAATTTGTAAATACAGTATGAATATAATTAGATAAATCGCACAGTAAATTGGAGATATCAGAGGGTTTAGTGGTACAAAACTGCAGTATGTTGTTTTTTTTTTGATTTTTTTTTTTTCCCTAAGAACGAAGTCAGATTTCAGAACAGCCAATGGGGTTAATATAAAATCAGCAATGTTTGTTTATCTGTATCTTCTATTCAATGGGGTGTACTCTAGAGATATTGCCTCCAGTTTTCTTATGGCTTCTAGCTAGTTTCATATTAATTTGCTATGCACAATTGTGCACATACAATATGCAGTGCGTTCAGCTGAAAACAGACTAATGCTTGAATATCTCAAACACAAATAGTGAATAAGGACCTTTTGGCCTACATAATCATCACTATTATCCCAGCTTACCCTTTATACAAAATCCCTGAAGAGTTTTCAGCACATACATTATAAATATGGAATTTATACAAGCCACCCAAAGTGTGTTTAATTAATTTATTGTATTAGCCCAAAACTCCGAATCAATATTGCAGCCCTTGAGATGGGGGATGATGCAGTATAAATATACATGTCAGAATACTGATATATCCTTTGTTTGTGCCAAGAGGTATATTAAAATGCAATTTTTTTCAAGGGAATTTTCATACTGATTCAGCGCTCTTTTTTTTCAACAAATCATTGGTATCTCTTTATTAGAGCAAGCTCATATTTAAAACAGTATCATGAAATGTATAGCATTCTACAAAACCAGTAACTGTCAAAATTCCAAAGAGTGTTGTTGATTTTTACAGCTGAAGGGGGAATTTGTTAAAATTTTGGAATGGACTGCAAGAGCTCAGAGTAATGACCCGTACACACGATCGGACTTTCCAACAACAAAACCATGGAATTTTGTTCCAAGGTTGTTGGCTCCAACTTGTCTTGCATACACACAGTCACACAAATGTTGGGAAACAATTACAAACATAGTGACGTACAAGACGTATGGCGAGCCGAGAAAAAGGAAGTTCTATAGTCATGTGATATCTCCATTATGAACGCTAGTTTTACAAGACCGAGCGCTTCCGGCTCGTAGTTGATTCCGAGCATGCATGAACTTTTGTGTGATGGATTTGTCTGCACACGATCGGAAAGGCCGACAACAAAGTTTTATTGGCGGAAAATTTGAGAACCTGCTAGCCAACATTTGTTGGTGGAAAGTCCTGCTACAAATGTTAGATGGAGCATACACAGTTGGACTTTAAGCCAACAAGCTCACATCCAACATTTCCCATCGGAAAGTTCAATAAGACCTTAACTAGAGATAAATGAAGGAAGCCAACTTTGGCCTTTGGTTATGAAAAAAGCCTATATCTTGATGTTGTGCTAATCTAATGGTTTCAATGTTTTTCAATAGCTAAATCCAAACAAGCAAATAGATCAGGAGTTCCTACTTGAATCCTAAATCTGGGCTTGGGATCCACTGCCCCTTCCTTATTGGAGAACCATTACACACTTTCTCCATACGTACCTTTTTTTTCAGGTGTCCACAGTCCGGTGACATCACAGGTCTTCTTCAACCTCCTCTTCTAGCATTGGGCAGATGTTAAGTGCTACAGAAAGTGTCTGCTTACTCTTGTGAATTCAGGGTGTGGATGGAGTCATGACACACTGAGCTCAAAGAAAGTGGGTTGAATAGATCAGGAGTTCCTACTTGAATTTGCATTTCTTCAAATTTGCTGACCCACCAATGGGCAGCCAATTTGTCCATGTCATCAGACAGAAACATGGGCAACCACAGGATGACCATTGGACTCTGCAGTCCAGGAGAAGGTAAGAAATTCAGGTAGGAAATCTGACCATGTTGTTTTGTGGACATTAAATGGTCAACTCCAGACATTTATATTAATACACAAAAATATATAAAAAAATTACAGATAGAAAAAACATACAAAAAACCGATATATATAAAAAGTACAAACTTGTAGGGGAAAAGGGTATTGAATCCCCTATGGCGAAGGACAATAATACAATACAATACAATACAAAGTACTTTACATAAAAGCAAGCGATAGCTGACATGTTTCGCGGTTGGTATATATATCCTGCCTCTTCAAGGCTTGGTTGCTGTGTAATTTACTCAAAGTCTGTATCTAGGAAATAAAAAGTGCAAAATACATATACACATATAGACAGCTCCATATATAGTCCACATATTATATACATGTAATATTCCTAAATAAAAGGAGGGGGGAAGAAGCGGGGGGGGGGGAGGGGATTAACAGCCATTAGGTAGATATATATATATATGCATATTTGTACACTTTCTCCTTTCCTCCTCCCCCCTCCTTTTTTAGGAATATTACATGTATATAATATGTGGACTATATATGGCTCTGTCTATATGTGTATATGTATTTTGTACTTTTTATTTCCTGGATACAGACTTTGAGTAGATTACACAGCAACCAGGCCTTGAAGAAGCGGTGTATATATATATATATATATATATATATATATATATATATATATATATATATATGTTTATATACACAAACCACGAAACATGTCGGCTATCGCTTGCTTTTATGTAATATACTTTGTATATGTATTATTGTCCTTTACCATAGGGGATTCGATTCCCTTTTCCCCTACATATGTACTTTTTAAATATATAGATTTTTGTATGTTTTTTCTATCTGTAATAAATCATATATTTTTTATATATTTTTGTGTATTAATATATATGTCTGGAGTTGACCACTTAACGCCCAAAATTCTTTCTCCTCCCCCTCTACTAAATTTGATTTATATAGTGTTGTGTTGTGTGCACTTGGTGTTTATCTTTTAGATTGCTTTTCAAATAATGAATGTTACAAAATGGTTTCACGGCAAGTCATAGTAACTTCCTCCAAATCCAATGAGCTGCTGAAAATATTGGGATCACTATGCTTGCTCCCCACATTTCTTTTTTATCTATTTTTTATATATTTTGTGATTGCTAATACCTGTACTCATTGATTTGATGTACTGCTCTTTTTATAATAAATGCCTTCCCGGTTTTGTTGACCTACACCATATGGAGTCCCTCGATTTGCTTTTGTTTTCATTGAGTCCTTTTTGTGTGCAACCTCCAGACGGCCTCCCCGAGGGTGAAAGTCCTTTACCAAGTTGGAGAACCATAAAGAACAAGGATTCTTTGGCCTGACCAACACAGATGAGGAGTGGAACTATCCCTCATAGAGTGACCATCTTCTAACTAACTGTAACCCTGTGGCACTTGGTCCACATAAGCTTGACTGACCCACTACCAAACGGTAAGTGGGTCCACCATATCCGGTAATGTCACATACACACGATCGAAATTGTCGTCGGAAAAAGCTCCGATGGTTTTCCCGTTGGAATTCCAACGGAATTCCATTCAAACTGTCTTGCTTACACATGGTCACACCAAATTCCGACCGTAAAGAACGCGGTGACGTACAACATGTACGACGGGACTAGAAAAAGGAAGTTCAATACCCAGTAGCCAATAGCTTCCATCTCATAGCTAAATCTGAGCATGCGTAAGATTTTGCGCGTTGGAATTGCATACACGCGATTGGAATTTCCAGTAGAAAGTTTTTCCATCAGGAAAATTGAGAACATGCTATCAAATTTTTGCTGGCAGGAATTCGGCCAGCTAAATTCCGATGGAGCATACACATGGTCACATTTTCCGATGAAAATCTCTCATCGGTCTTTTGCTGGCCGAAATTCCGATCGTGTGTACACGGCATTAGAGTACCCACCTCATTATTCTTACAGAGGATTTCTTCACAATTGCACAGTTATCTGCACATTGTTTGTGTTCGTTTGTGTTCAATCGAAGATTTATTATCCAGCATGGGATGGACACATCTTTGAACTATTATTTTCTAGTCCCCTTCAGTGAATATTGGACTTTTTTGTGTATTTATCACTTCTTCACAGGACATCACAGTTTATGTTTCCTTGTTTATAGCGCTACACTGTATATTTTTATTTCATTAGGACTTTGTTCGTTTGAGTGTTAGCTGCTTTTTCTTTTTTTCCTTTGAAACTATAGTGGTTTAGCGCAGTAATTTTACCTTTTTTTGCTGAAAATATTGACTGAAATGCATTGTGACCAATGACTACTTTGTTATTAAATTCTCATAAAATGTTCCTTTTCTGCTACAGACGGATTTGTTCACAGAACAGTATTATATCTTACAATTCGTCCACCCAAAATCCGAAAACACATCACAGCTATTTATTATTCCTATTCATCATTATCCAATTTTGCATTTAGCCCAAAGATCCGCTTTAAAATGTTTGCATCTATAACCGTCTCATTGATAAGGTTTGGGAACCCAATGCACATTTCTGAAGCTTTAATAAAGCCTGGGCTGGCTGAACTCGTTTTACTGTATTTCATTTTTTTTTCCCCCTCTATTTGAGCCATTGCTGCTTCTCCGTCCTTTCTTTTTTGCCAAGATCAATACGGTACGAGCCAGACTCTTTTCCCAGCTTCCTATTTATACCCTCCTATTCTTGGCGACTTACCTAGATATGTCTTTTCTCAGCGAGAGGGTAAACAAATGAGTCTGCCTCGTCACAAGATCTGGTGCCAAAAAGGCCGGACGGCACTTTTATTTTTTTTTTACACCCGTTCACGGTGGCCTGTTGTGGGACCTTGTTCTTACACAAAAGATTTTTTATTTTTTTTCCCTCCCCGTGTTTCGTAAATAAAAGCTGGAAGATTGCACCGGGCTCCGATGGCAGAGGGCCCACACATTTCACTGGTAATTTACAAAGAAAACTCATCAGGAAAGTGACCATGACAGTGACAGGAATTTAAGCCAGCGCAGATTAGCAGAGAAATACTTACAGGCATGGGAAAACACCTCGTTCTGACATAACTAGATCATGTACACGTTCCCCTGTGAAATGTGAACATTTGGACCTTAGTCACAAACACAGGCATACAAAGCTGTCCCTTATTCTCCCAGGTAATGTTCCGAGAGAGCAAGAATGAGGAAGAATGGAATTTCTGTATTAATATAATATGAATGCCTTTCATACAGACACACTTTCACACTCACATTATGGCACTGCATCTTAATAAATTAGTTGACGAAACGGCTTTGGATGACACATATGAAGATCAGACGGTTTGACTGGAATATTCTGCTTTTCTTTTGTAAGAGGAAAAAAAATGTATCTGGACAGTTCATTTATAGAGGACCATGCTAGAGTTCAGATCTGGAAAAACAAAAATACAGCAGCAAAGTTTTACGGAGCTACAATTATAATTGTCAAAAGAAATTTAAACAACAAGGGCTCAAACACATTCAATTTCTCCTCTGAATGACTTTTACTCCTGGCAGGAAGAAGCAGCTTAACCACTTCAGCCTTGGAAGATTTGGCTGCTCAATGACCAGGCCATTTTTTGCGTTACGGCACTGCGTCGCTTTAGCTGACAATTAAAGAGGTTGTAAAGGTTCATTTTTTTATTTTCTAAATAGGTTCCTTTAAGCTAGTGCATTGTTGGTTCACTTACCTTTTCCTTCGATTTCCCTTCTAAATGTTTTTTTTCTATGTTTTCTTTGACTGAATTTGTCACTTCCTGTTCCTCCTCAGTAAGCTGTTCTGTAAGCTGTTCTGGCTGACTAAACACCGCTCAGATGATGGTGTGAAGTTTACTGAGGAGAAACAGGAAGTAAGAAATTCAGACAAAGAAAAAAAACATTTAGAAGGGAAATCGAAGGAAAAGGTAAGTGAACCAACAATGCACTAGCTTAAAGGAACCTATTTAGAAAATAAAAAACTAAGCTTTACAACCCCTTTAAGCTGTCGTGCACTGTCGTACCCAAACAAAATTGATGTCCTTTTGTTCCCACAAAAAGAGCTTTCTTTTGGTGGTATTTGATCACCTCCACGGTTTTTATTTTTTTTGCGCTATAAACAAAAAAAGTGTAAATTTTGAAAAAAACACAATATTTTGTACTTTTTGCTTTAATAAATATCCCCCAATTTTTTATTTTTTTTAAAAAGACAATTTTTTCCTCAGTTTAGGCTGATATGTATTCTTCTAAATTTTTTTGCTAATAAAAATTACAATAAGCGTATATTGATTGGTTTATGCAAAAGTTATAGCATCTACAATTTAGGGGAAAGATTTATTGAATTTTTATTATTAATAATTTTATTTAACCACTTCCCGACCGGTGCACGCCGATGTACGTCGGCAGAATGGCGCGGACAGGCAAATGGGCGTACCTGTAGGTCCCTTTAAATTTGCCGCCATGCCGTCGTGAGCGCGCCGCCGGTCGGGACCCCCGTGAGTCCGGTCACGGGTCCCGTGGACTCGATCTCCAGGGGCATACCCGCGGTCGTCTCATGGGGCGGCTGAACTGGGAGATGCCGTTGTAAACAGCATCTCCCCGTTCTGCCTAGCAACAAGTGACCGCTGATCTCTGCTCCATGTGATTGGGGCAGAGATCAATGTTCACTAAAAGAAAGCCCAGCCACCAACAGTTAGTAACACACCCCTAGGAACACTTAACCCCTACACTGCCACCCACTGGTTAACCCTTTCACTGCCAGTGTCATTTACACAGGAATCACTTCATTTGTATAGCAGTGATTGCTGTATAAATGACAATGGTGTCAAAAATGTCCGATGTGTCCGCCATAATGTCGCAGTCACAATAAAAATCGCTGATCACCGCCATTACTAGTAAAAAAAAAATATTAATAAAAATGCCATAAAACTATCCCCTATTTTGTAAACGCTATAACTTTTGCGCAAATCAAATCAATAATCGCTTATTGCGATTTTTTTTTACCAAAAATATGTAGAAGAAAACGTATCAGCCTAAACTGAGGGAAAAAAATGTTTTTTTATATATTTTGGGGGATATTTATTATAACAAAAAGTAAAAAATATTGCATTTTTTTCAAAATTGTCACTCTATTTTTGTTTATAGCGCAAAAAATAAAAACCGCAGAGGTGTTCAAATACCACCAAAAGAAAGCTCTATTTGTGGGAAAAAAAGGACATCACTTTTGTTTGGGAGCCACGTCACACGACCTCGCAATTTTCAGTTAAAGCGACACAGTGCCGAGTCGCAAAAAATGTGTCTGGTCTTAAGCCAGCAAAATAGTCCGGTCTGAAAGTGGTTAAAACGACAATTTTTTTTCCTCAGTTTAGGCCGATATGTATTCTTCAAAATTTTTTTGCTAATAAAAATTACAATAAGCGTATATTGATTGGTTTACGCAAAAGTTATAGCATCTACAATATAGGAGAAAGATTTATGGAATTTTTATTATTATTAATTTTATTTAACCACTTCCCGACCGGCGCACGCAGATGTACGTCGGCAGAATGGCACAGGCAGACAAATGGGCGTACCTGTACATCCCTTTAAATTTTCCGCCCTGCCATCGTGAGCGCGCCGCCAGTTGGGACCCCGTGAGTCTGGTCACGGGTCCCCCGGACTCGATCGCTGCGGGCATACCCGCGATCGTCTCACGGGGCGGCTGAACTGGGAGATGCCGTTGTAAACAGTATCTCCCCGTTCTGCCTAGCAACAAGTGACCACTGATCTCTGCTCCATGTGATTGGACCAGAGATCAGTGTTCACTAAAAGAAAGCCCAGCCCCCAACAGTTAGTAACACACCCCTAGGAACACTTAACCCCTACACTGCCACCCACTGGTTAACCCCTTCACTGCCAGTGTCATTTACACAGGAATCACTGCATTTGTATAGCACTGATTGCTGTATAAATGACAATGGTCCCAAAAATGTGTCAAAAATGTCCGATGTGTCCGCCAAAATGTCACAGTCACAATAAAAATCACTGATCGCCACCATTACTAGTAAAACAAAAAAAATTATTATAAAAAATGCCATAAAACTATCCCCTATTTTGTAAACGCTATAACTTTTGCACAAACCAATCAATCAATAATCACTTATTGCAATTTTTTTTACCAAAAATATGTAGAAGAATACATATCAGCCTAAACTGAGGGAAAAAAATGTTTTTTATATATATATTTGGGGGATATTTATTATAACAAAAAGTAAAAAATATTGCATTTTTTTCAAAATTGTCGCTCTATTTTTGTTTATAGCGCAAAAAATAAAAACCGCAGAGGTGATCAAATACCACCAAAAGAAAGCTCTATTTGTGAGAAATAAAGAACGTCCATTTTGTTTTGGAGCCACGTCGCAAGACCACGCAACTGTCAGTTAAAGCGACGCAGTGCCAAATAGCAAAAAGTGGTCTGGTCTTAAGCCAGCAAAATGGTCCGGTCTGAAAGTAGTTAAAAAGACCATTTTTTTCCTCAGTTTAGGCCGATATGTATTCTTCTAAATTTTTTTGCTAATAAAAATTACAATAAGCGTATATTGATTGGTTTACGCAAAAGTTATAGCATCTACAATATAGGGGAAAGATTTATTATTATTTTTTTTTTTACTAGTAATGGTGGTGATCAGTGATTTTTATCGGGACTGTGACATTATTTTGTGCCTCTCTTATAATATGCCTGTAAATACCTGTGTGTGCATGGGCACATAGCGGTTGATTTACCAAAACTGGAGAGTGCAAAATCTGGTGCAGCTGTGCATGGTAGCCAATCAGGTCCCAACCTGAGTTTGATTAGGTGACCCAGGAGCCACACATCAAGTCAAAACCTGCTGTATGATAGTGAATGGCAGTATCAGCCTGGACCCCACCAGGCCACACCCCCAACACGTTTCACCCCGCCCATCACCCATCCCCATGAGTAAGCTCTGGTGGGCGGAGTGAAACACATTGAAGTGTGGCCTGGCAGGGGTCCAGGCTGAGACTGCCATTCACTATCATACAGCAGGTTTTGACTTGATGTGCATTTCCCGGGACACCTAATCAAACTCAAGTTGGAACCTGGATGGCTACCATGTACAGCTGCACCAGATATTCTACTCTCTACTTTTGGTAAATAAACCCCTATGTGTCCATGCACACATAGGCATTTACTGGCATATTATAAGAGGAGCATTTTTAGGCACACAAAAAAATATCACCAGCAAATTCACCATTGCCTGGAGCATAGAAGAGCTCCCTTCCGGGCCAGCACTTACAGCAGTGGGCACAGGACTTCATTCCCATACAGCCTGAGCGGCTCAAACACATATTTTGGTTTCCAACCTAAATTTGTTCAATTAAGCTTTGACAAAAAAAAACTTGCTGATTGGTTTTTATGCAGAGCTGCACCAGATTTTGTACTCTCTAGTTTTGGTAAATCAACCCCATTCATTTTACCACCCACGGTCATACTACACGGTCATTCCTGCACATACTGCCAATCATCGTACCCTTCACGTTCATCTCCTGAACATACTGCCCGCTAAGAATCCTCAGAATTATGTATTGACTCCACGACCTTGTCCATTTTGGAGCAGGCATATTTTTGCTAGTATTAATGTTAATGTGGATACAATAATGATACAACCAATAAAAAGACTTTCTTTTATAACAGATGGACAAGGTATCTGACATTTCACCACAGACTACGGATTTCATTGTTCCCGAGCAGAGCAGGGATTGTGAAGAATTTCAGTATTTATGATACGTATTTGAATAATTCAGTGCTTACAAACTGACTTGTACACAAAGTTGTTGATTTACCAAAGGCAAAAAGACTGTGCACTTTTTCAAGTATAGTTGCTCCAGGGCTTAGTCAATTATATGAAGCTTCACTTTGCAAAAAAAAATACCCAATTACAAGGAATAAAAAAAACAGCATGTTTGCACATAATTGGATTACGGGAATCAGCAGAGCTTCCCCTCATTTACTAAGCTCCAGAGCAATTGCACTTGCAGAGTGCATAGTCTGTTTGCCTTTACTAAAGCCCCCCCGGAATGTATTGTTATGTCTTTAGTGCTGCTCAGAACTAAAGTAATTGTAAAACCTCACCTTGTAAAACAACCAATTCAGATTAAGATAGAAATGAAAGGCAAAATATTTGTGTATAGATATAAAAAATAAAACTAAACAATACAGGCACACCCCACTTTTAAGTACACAATGGGGTTTATTTACTAAAGTTAGAAAGTGCAAAATCAGGCTCACTTCTGCATAGAAACCAATGAGCTTCTAATCCCAGCTTGTTCAATTAAGCTTGGGTAAAAACTTGGAAGCTCATTGGTTTCTATACAGAAGTGAGCTTGATTTTGCACTTTCTAACTTTAGTAAATAAACCCCATTGTGTACTTAAAAGTGGGGTATGCCTGTACCTCTTTTTCTCTTTTTTATAAATGATCACATTCCTTCTGTTCTCAACTGCATAAGAGCTGGAGGAGGAAAAACAACAGTACACTGAGCTTCCCAGTGAAAGGCTGTGCGGGGGAGGGGGGGTCAGGACAAGCCTTTTCACTGGAGGGGAGTACACTGCCTTCCCAGCACAGCTAGAGAACTGACCATGGTGTGTTCTCCTGCTTAGTGTGATCAGTTTTAATAGGAAAGCAGAGGGACTGGCATGAACACCAGGGATTTCACATAAAGGAAGCAATACAAAGAAAACAGGATACTTTTTCATACAAGAAAAGGGTACTGCAGACACATATTAGGAATATTAGGAATATGAAATGTTGGGTTTACATACGCATTAAGACTTCCTGTCTGTGCAGAGTTGTTATATAAAGTGTATCTGCAATAAAAACCTTTTAAAGAGTAGGGGAGGGTCTGAACCTTTGTCAATTTTAAATTGCTGTTGGCACCCCCATTGGGGAAAGCAAGGGGAAATCCAAAATTTTACAGTTGTCCCCTAAACAGAAGATGAGAGGAAATCATCCAAAACTTGGGGGGAGGGGGACACTTACATTAAGGACAACTCTGTAGGAGAAGAATTGCCTTCATGTGGGGAGATTTCCTCTCACTTCCTGTTGTGTTCCTGGGGCAGGAAATTAAAGGATATTTACCCAATGATACACAGAAAGGAAAGATGCAGATGTTTTAATCCTTCCCCACTCCATCTAAAAAAAAAAAAAAAAAAACTGTTTTGTAACGCATACCTTTTTGGGGTTGATTTACTAGAGAGAAAGAGGCAATTTGCTTTGCAAGGGAACTTTGCACAAAGAAATGTACCCCAGAGCTTAGTAGATGGGTAATGCTCTGTTAACTTTCACCATTCAATCATGAAAAAAATGCTATTTTTTATTTTCCTTGAACCTGATCTGGTATTTTATGCAAAGTGAAACTTCATCATCTGTGTCTGTGTTGCCCCTCCTCCTTGGGCCGCTGGGCGCCCTGGTCAATGTAGTATCCTCATGATCCCGGACTCTGGCGCATGTGCGATGGCGTTTGCATGTCTGAACTCGGCCAGTGAGGCCAGACGTCGGTCCAGTGGAGGGTACATAAAGCCGGCATATATGTGCTTTGCACCCTATCTATAGTATATTTTTGTACAGTTTTTTATTTATATATTTTTGTTTTATTTTTTATTTATCCAGCATACATCTTTCTGGTACCTAGAGGGTGGCCACACACTGCTACATCATTTCATAAGCTAAACACTTTAAACTAAGTGATTGCTTCTTTCTCTTTTTTCTTCTAAGTATATACATTTTTCGTGCTGATTGCAACTGCAATCGATTAACAAACTGGAATTCTGTTATTACGTACTCATATATCCTTGATGTTGACTGTTAGTGCCTGAAAATCCTCGGCTGTAGGATTCAGTTTATATAGCAACTTAGGTCAGTGATTTATTTAATTACTAACATATTACTAACATATCTTTCCCTTCTTAGTTTCTGATATATAAAGACCTAGTATATGCACAGTCTCTATGGAAAACTGTTGCGTATATATGTTTTGTACCTTATCTATAGTATCATTTTAAATGTGCTTTGCACCCTATCTATAGTATATTGGTTTTTTTTCAGCCTGGGCTGTTTTCTGATCAGTTTCTCAATTTGGCACCCTCTGTCATTCCTACATTAACAACTTGTATGTCTCAAAGCTATATGTCTTTTGGTGTGTCACTATGGTTTATGGTGTCCACTTTTTTTTTTTTTACATTTATACATTAATCTTTAAATCACTATTTGTTATTGCTTGGTCTTTGTGTGCCCTCTGTGATCACTTGGTGCCCCTTGTGTCTTCTGCAATGCCTTGTTGGCTCCTGTCCGGAATTCCTGGCAGACTGTTCTGGGTAAGCAATGATATGGCTAAACATGGCGAACAACAATATTTATCTGTCATCTGTTTTTGGATTTGTATGTTCAATTTTGTATTATCATATACTAATATAGTATGTTTTGCCTTTTAAATAGTGACTGTCTAAAAAAATCCCCTGAGGAAGCCCTTCTTGGCGAAACATGTCGGGATAGACACTTTACCGGCACCGCCTTTGCGAAAAGAAAATAACTTTCTGTGTGACACAACCTAAAAGGCAAGTTGTTTTTCACTTTATTCAACAACAATTTTAACTCTGCAGAAATAAAATTGTTTTTTCATATATAAACCTTTTGGCTCCATTGTGTTTACGGCACCGTTAAAATCCCATAAAAAAAAGCTTTCCTGTATTTATTCTTTGTTCAGGGATGTTGGTGCCTTTTTGAAATGGTCACTAATCCGTACTACAACCCATTTTACCACATTCACTAATCTCAGGGACAATACAGTTTAGTGGTCTTATAAGGAAAAAGCTGATTTGGAAAACTTTAATTCTCAGATCAGTATGGATATACCTACTTCTGTTCACAGGCTGTCAATAAATCATAAAACAGCATAACCTTTACTTAAAATATGGAATCAGATTTCCAAGGTGAACAACATAGCAGTAATTAGTAACCTTTTTTTGAGGTGAGGTCCCGTTATTAAGGCAAGGCCTGAAGTGCCAGTTCACTGAAGCAATGGTGTGGTCTTAAATCAACTCGAGGCAAAACAATGTAGAACCCATTTTTATAATTACGTTGTCATTCCCCCCCCATATTCTTTGACAGAAAATGATTTCACAAAAAATGTACACTGACAGGGTACTGCTTCTAACATCTGATTAACCAAGTTTTTTAGCCACCATATTTTTGATTATCATTTGTTTTTTTAGGTTTCTAGGTAACATGAATGCAAATGTGTCCTGAGTTAGGATCTTCATGATTGGAGGGTTGGGCGTATGTGGCCCCCAATTATACTAATGTCCACCCTTTTTTTAGGATTTCAGATTTTTTTTATTCCAATTAGAAAATCTTAAAAAAGTCAACAGGCCTGGTCTGAATATTGGCCAATGGATGGCGTTATATTCCTGAACATGGAACCAACACTTGGTGGATCAATTCCCCCATCTCTATTTGCCATGTAAATTATTATGGATGCTGACTTAAGAAATTACTTTTGACTTTCTTCAAACACTTTGCGAAAGCCAGTAATTCAATGCGTCCTTGTGTCTGCCATATGTTTCAGCAGTTTGCTACATGTTAGGATTGAATTCTCAAAAAATATTTGAGTACAGTTGCATCTACTCACACTTATGTTTGCTTATTTTCTCATTGTCACAGTTATTCTTTCTAAATTCAGTAATGATTCTGCAGCCAATTATAAATCATTATGGAATAGCACATTCCTGAAATTTAGGAGGTGCCCATACAGTAATACCATTGGTTGCCCACCTCTATTCTAGAGAACCTATGCTTTCTGCTTTGGATTAGACCTTGGTATGTGTAGTTCAAATAGTAGCCCCAAGTGGTAACATGCTATTGCTTAATATTAGAAGGCAATCCAATCACAGTGAAGAGAAGTAGCACTTAATGATCTGTATTGCTGCTAAGGACTACACGCATGCCTAGTATGTAAAATTCTACAATATATGTTTCTGCTTACACAATTAACTAGAGAAGTTCTATGAAGAGGTATGGTGCCAGCTATGTTTCTTCATGATTAATGAACCCAGAAGCATGCTTCCCATGAGAAGAGGCACAAATCAAGCCCCATATGGCACCTTGGTTCATGTAGATACCAGTGCCTCACTTCCTCTCCTTGCCAAAACATCTACAACTATTTACCATAATTCCCATTAAACCATTAACACTTTAATGATTAAAGTAATTACTTCAAATATTATAAATAAAATATTAAAAGCATGTACATTTAAATCTGAGGTTTAGGTATGGAAAGTTATACATAGTCACAGTGGTCCAGCTCGGACTGATGTAAGTATGTGTGTGTGTCATACCTGGGGGATCTACATGGAAGCTGGAAACCACTATAGTAGGTTCCTGCTATTACAGTGATTGCCACTATCTTCTGGGGCCCATGCCTAGTGGCTGCCCTGTTACTTACTGAACACAGAAGGTTGCTTGCTTGGCATGGACACCATTCAGAGAACATTCTGTATTTTCACAATGAATGCAAAGTGTTTTCTGATTGGACGGGGTGGAGATTGTGATGTCACTGCCCGCCCCAATCCACTTCATCTAATCTACAGAACTGTTAAGTAAATGCAAAGTGCTCCCTGAATAGCGCCCATGCCTACCAAGCAACCTTGTGTGTTCAACTTGCTCATCACAGGACCCAGAAGATAATGGATATTACTGTAGTAGCAGTGCCTACTACAGTGATCACCAGCTTTCATTGGGATCTCACAGGTATGGCACATATTTTCAATGGGGGCACCCAAGAAGGCTCGTTACCAAGCCGCGGCTCTGCGTGTCCAATCACACACAAAATCGTGGCTCAGCCCTGCACCCTCTCTCTCCTCATTGGCTCTCCTGCTGAGATTGGCTCACAGCTCAACCCATGAGGAGGGAAAGTCCCCGGAGAGCTGAGGCACTTGTGCACATCGCTGGATCGAAATGGGGCTCAGGGAAGTATTAGGGGAGGGGGGCTGCTGGAAGGTAAAAAAACTTGAGCCTTTGGAAACACTGTACATTTACATACTGTCAGGCCGCGTACACACGGGTGGACTGTTCGCCCAACTTTGTCCGCTGAACAGTGTTTGGGCGGACAGTCCGCTCGTGTGTGGGCTTTCAGCGGACAGTTTCAGCGGACAGTTGGACGGACAAGGTTTTTCGGAATTTCCGAAAAACTGTCCGCTGAAACCTTGTTTCAGCGAACAGTCCCCGCGTGTGTAGGCTTGTTCGTCAAACAAAGTTGCGCGCATGCTCAGAAAGGATTTTCACGCCGAAAGCTATAATGCAGTGTATAGGACGTCGTATTTTTCGTCCCGTCGTACGTGCCGTTCACGTCATCGCGCACGGTTTCAGCAAACTGTTCGTCCGTCGTGTGTGGCCATGTCCGTCCATGCTAAGTTTGAGCGGACTGTTTGCCGAAACTGTTTGACGGACAAAGTTGGGCGAACAGTCCGCGCGTGTGTACGCGGCCTCACTATTTTATTTATATTATTGGAATTAATCACTTGAATCAGTGAAGTGTTTTAAAACCTGATATGCAATGCATGGTGAACATAAAGGTGTTTTGTGTATGGATAAAAAGGTAGACTTGGGCTTTAAAGGAAACCCTAAACTGAAGCAAAAATGGAGGTTACCATTGCTAATGTGACATTCTGAAAATTCTGGTTGCCATGCTCATATGCATACTTGCTGGACCAGCCAATCAGCATAGCAGCCAGGTACAATAACTAACCCTTCCAACAGAATCTACTTTACCCCTGCTAGACTTTCTGTAATTTACCCGTCAGTCTCCCCTGAATGTCAGAGATGCGGCTCTTCCCTGGCTGATGCCAAACATATTTTCTGGGAATGCCAGCACATCAAGACATTCTGGGAAGGGGTGGCATCTTGCATAGAAAACATGCTACAGATACCTATACCGATATCAATTAGGGTATGTCTATTAGGCCTGGTTGAGGAGGTGGTTCCATCCAGGGTGCTCAGAACGTTACTGAATATCCTATTCTTTTACGGGAGAAAAGCTATATTACTTAAATGGAGGAACTCCAAACACCCCAGTGCAGGATTTTGGAAAGGAATTGTGAATTCCATGATGCCTTACTATAAAGCAACATACCACTCTAGAGGGTGTGGGAAAAAGTTTAACAAAGTCTGGCAGGCATGGTTCAATTCCGATACCACCGCTGGTTGAATATATGCACTATGGCACCTATTGTTCTAATGGCCATGGAGCATAGCTAAAGTGGACATCTATGAGTTCCCTGGTATGATAAGGATGGGGCCTGAAGAGCAGTAACTAGGTCCTCTGGACACTGAAGTAGCCTGATTGTGATAGAAATGCTGTGATATACATGTATGAGGGCCACTTTTATATACAATTAATAAATATCCAGGTGCACCCCCTTGTGATACGGAGTGGATTTTCCAACTGAAGAACGGGGTGAACTGAATTATGGGATGTTGGGGGGAGGGGTTTGGGAGGCTTGGGGATGTTTTTCAAGTGTATGCACAGTCATTTACCTATGTTAGGTATGTTGTGTCCAAGATGACCATGTTGGTCACGGAGGGACAGGCGTTTTGTCAGGACCACTCCTTGTTCACTGTTTGTTTGTTTGTCTCAAAACTTTAATAAAAATAATTTTATTAAAAAAATAACTTTTCCAGAAGAAGGTCAACACAGCTCTAAGAAAATATTTAGTTTGGGCCAAGAGTAATCTCCAAAATGCAGTAATTCCTACCACCCAGTGACCAATTTCCTTAGGTCAACCTCCTGAGCTCCTTCCCTACACTAATGAAAGGAAAATTGGGTTGGCTGCTAAGAATGTGTTTAAATCGCAAAATTATTTTGCACATCCTAAGTATCTTTCACTCAAGCCGTGAGTGCATCCTGTGACCGTATGCTGCTCCATCTATCAGGCCATAAGCAGAATGTAGAGCATCGCTCCCATGCTATAGTTCATGACATGATTTTGAATCGACTGCAAGAAAAACTGTCATGTTCTTTCTCTGCCTTTTTATGGGTAAAATAAAGGCCTTCATGTAAGGAACAGATGCAAGACAAATATTAAACAAAAAACAGACTGGACCAGGTCACAGCACGCACAGCATAATAAGACATCACTCACTCCAGCTGCCATATGTCTGGCGACATGTTGTTAGCTGCATTTTCTGCAAAACTTAGATGCTTATTTGGAAGCTTTCACTTCTGTGCACTGGCGATACTTCTCACTGAACAACAGCCATAAATCATGCTGTATTCGATTGAAATCCACGTAGCTCTTGATAACTAGAACTTGTCATTATGCTGTCTAATTCTCCACACTGACTGTGGCGTGACAAAAAAAGGGACAGTGCGGAGAAATGGGTTCGCTAATGTTTGTACCGCGGGAGGGGAGATTTGTAAACTAAAAATCTTTGCCGATAATAGGCAGAATTTTTTATGTTACAATGGTAGTGATAGCTTACCTATAATACTTAAAGAAGAATTTCAGGCATGGTACATTTTTACATAGTTACTAGGGATGGTCCTGATGTTCCAATCGAACATAAGTTAATTTCGAACGTCGGGTGTTCTTTTATTGACAGAACAAATATATGGGGCGTTTGCATCAAATTTGAGCACCGCGGAGTGCCCCATTATGCACTACGAGATCGCAGTGCATTGACCTCTGTTGATTGGCCAAAGAATGCACCTGACCTGCATGCTTTGGCCAATCACAGCATGATCTGCTGTGAGAGCCATGATTGGCCAAAGGCAGGATGCCTTTGGCCAATCATGGCTCAGGGGGCTAAGTTCACGCCTCACACTATATTAGGCTGCTTACACAGCGGCTGTGTATAGTGTGATAACGTGAAGAGGAGAACTTGAGCTAGATGAGGCAGGTTAGTTAGTGGCATGCAGGCAATTTAGTATATATATATATATATATATATATATATATATAGATATATATCTACAGTGGTGTGAAAAAGTGTTTCCTCATTTCCTGTTCCTTTGCATGTTTGTCACACTTAAGTGTTTCGGAACATCAAACCAATTTAAACAATAGTCAAGGACAACACAAGTAAACACAAAATGCAATTTGTAAATGAAGGTGTTTATTATTAAAGGTGAAAAAAAATCCAAACCATCATGGCCCTGTGTGAAAAAGTGATTGCCCCCTAAACCTAATAGCTGGTTGGGCCACCCTTAGCAGCAACAACTGTAACCAAGCATTTGCGATAACGTGCAATGAGGCTTTTACAGCGTCCTGGAGGAATTTTGGCCCACTCATCTTTGCAGAATTGTCCTAATTCAGTTACATTAGAGGGTTTTCGAGCATGAACGGCCTTTTTAAGGTCATACCACAACATCTCAATAGGATTCAGGTCAGGACTTTAGCTAGGCCACTCCAAAGTCTTCATTTTGTTTTTCTTCAGCCATTCGGTGGTGGACTTGCTGGTGTGTTTAGGATCATTGTCCTGCTGCAGAACCCAAGTTCGTTTCAGCTTGAGTACATGAACAGATGGTCGGACATTCTCCTTCAGGATCTCTTGGTAGACAGCAGAATTCATAGTTCCTTTTATCACGGCAAGTCTTCCAGGTCCTGAAGCAGCAAAACAGCCCCAGACCATCACACTACCACCACCATATTTTACTGGTGGTATAATGTTCTTTTTATGAAATGCAGTGTTCCTTCTACGCCAGATATACTTGGACACACACCTTCCAAAGAGTTCCACTTTTGTCTCATCGGTCCACAGAATGTTGTCCCAAAAGTCTTGGGGATCATCAAGATGTGTTGTGGAGAAATTGAGACGAGCTTTGATGTTCTTTTTGCTCAGCAGTGGTTTTCTCCTTGGAACTCTGCCATGAAGGCCATTTTGCCCAGTCTTTTCCTGATGGTGGAGGCATGAACGCTGACCTTAACTGAGGCAAGTGAGGCCTGCAGTTCCTTGGACGTTGTTGTGGGGTCTTTTGTGACCTCTTGGAGGAGTCGTCGCTGCGCTCTTGGGGTAATTTTGGGTGGCCGGCCACTCCTGGGAAGGTTCACCACTGTTCCATGTCTTCGCCATTTGTGGATAATGGCTCTCACTGTGGTTCGCTGGATTCCCAAAGCTTTGGAAATGGCTTTATAACCCTTTCCAGACTGATAGATCTCAATTACTTTCTTTCTCAATTGTTCCTGAATTTCTTTGGGTCTCAGCATGATGTGTAGCTTTTAAGGATCTTCTGGTGGACCTTACTGTGTCAAGCAGCTCCTATTTAAGTGATGCCTTGATTGTGAACAGGTGTGGCAATAATCAGGCCTGGGTGTGGCTAGAGAAATTGAACTCAGGTGTGGACAACCACAGTTATCGTATGTTTTAACAAGGGCGGCAATCACTTTTTCACACAGGGCCATGATGGTTTGGATTTTTTTTCACCTTTAATAATAAACACCTTCATTTACAAATTGCATTTTGTGTTTACTTGTGTTGTCCTTGACTATTGTTTAAATTGGTTTGATGTTCCGAAACACTTAAGTGTGACAAACATGCAAAGGAACAGGAAATGAGGAAGGGGGCAAACACTTTTTCACACCACTGTATATATATATATATATATATATATATATATATATATATATATATATATATATATATATATATATATATATATATATGCAGTGCAGTCAGTGCGGAGTTTATAATACAGTGCACTGAAGTAGTTAAGGGGAACCCTATGAAACGTATTAAGAAAAAAATTGCATGGGGTCCCCCCTTTGGGTCTCCACGCCAACATTTTTTTTAAAAAAAGAGCGTGACCCCCCCCAAACACAATCTATACCAGGCCCTTTGGGTCTGGCATACATTTTAAGGGGACCTCAATGCCAATTTTTTTTTTTTAATTGGTGTGGGGTCCTCCCTAAAATCCAAACCCTTATGCAAGCAAGCAGCCTGGCAGGCCAGGAAAGGGGGGATGAGCGAGCTCCCCCTCCCCCTGAACCATGCCAAGCCACTTGCCCTGAAACATGGGGAGGTTCTTTGGTGTTCCCCCCAAAGCACCTTGTCCCCATGTTGATGGGTACAAGAACCTCTTCCCGACAACCCTTGCCATTGGTTGTCGAGGTCTGCGAGCAGGGGGCTTATCAGAATCTGGAAGGCCCCTTTAACAAGGGGGCCCCCAGATCCCAGTCCCCCCTATGTGAATGGGTAGGGGATACATTGTACCCCTACCCATTCACCAAAAAAAAGTGTCAAAACGTAAAAACCACAATAGACAGTTTTTGACAATTAATTTATTAAAAAAGAAAAAAAAAGTGTCCCATGATGTCCATCCATCTTCAATCCCGCTGCCATATGGACCTGAAAAAACCCAGTATATAAATACAGAAAAAATCAGCGCAGTACAACCCCTTTACGAAAAGCTGCTGAACACCAAGGTACAATTACCAAATCCCAAAATACAATATATCAAACAGATGGTACAGCGCTCTAACTAAAATAAAATGATTACTAACATATTAAAAGTAATTAAAAGCCCAAAGATAGCTTTTGTGTCAAAAAGCCCACGTGAGGAATCTTCAGTGGTATACAGTCAGTTCATGCATAAAGTGACTTAGTGCCAAAGAGGGGACCACCACCAATGGTAAAATTGGCTGCTCACCTCATCGTATGGACCCTTTAAATTACAGAGGGTCGTATGCACTTAAATATCAACGAATGCTTATCAACTTGTCCAATCGCTGTACTCCTTTCAGACAATATCCGACCGGTTCACAAACGAAAACACAGCTTTCTCCCATTCAGAGTCAAATGAACTAACACGTTCGTGGAATACCCACACTGGATCAGTATATAGCAGTATTCACATTTCCTCAGACCATGTGGATAGAAAGACGAGCCATAGTGCTCTCATCATATGGACCCCATGGCAATAACTTACATATAAGCCTATAAAATTAGCACTTTTTTTGATTTTTCATGTTCGTGTCCCATACACTTTAATAGGGTTCACATATTCGCTCAAACCTTTTGCCTATTCGCATGTTCTGGTGCAAACCGAACCGGGGGAGGGGGGATGTTCGGCTCATCCCTAATTGGTAAATTGGTCTAGTTTGGACACCACTACTCCAGTGATCTCCTTTTCTAGGTTCTATGATAAAGGACTGGCCTGATGCATTCTAAATACAGAAGTTGGGCCGCTCAGCATGGGCGCCATTAATGAATACAAAGCATTCTCTGATGAAACAAAGGTGGAGAAGCAGGGTGGCGATGTCATACTCTCCATCTCCTCCAACCAGAGAAGGCTTTGATGTCCACACAACCCAAAGTGAGCTCCTGCGTGGAGGGCTGCACGAGCATAGATGCTTTTGCCTTTGAGAATGTACCCATCTTGATAGCAATACAGGAGCAGAAGAAGGACACAGACAACCCTCTCGCAGCATTGTTACTGGCCCTGAAACAGGCTCAAACATTCCACCTTCTGGCCTACTTCTCAGTGCATGTGAGTGTAGTAAATTAGCTTTTTAACCCACATTCATTAAGCCTATGTTCACACTAGAATGTAGTGCACAAAACTCACAATCTGTACCCATTTCCTACACTGCATTTAAATGTCACTGCCCTTGCAATCTGCAGCAATTGTCAGTGCAATCTTAGTGACACCTAAGCTCCAGGTCTCAAGCGCAGTGCGTTTGTCTGCACTGGATCGCATGGTACAATATGACCATGCGATCTGGTTGCAGCGCAGTTCCAAAATTGGTGCATTCACAACTTTGGTGAGATACAGGGCTCAAATCACACCATACTGAATCGCAAGTAAATTGAACAGGAATGTGGTGAGGTTCCTGTGCGATTCATATGCGGTTCATAGTGGGAACCAAGGCCTAGGCCCCTTTTGCATGGGGCAGAATCTGCTCTGCTCAGCAGGGGATCTGTTAGCTGATCCTCTGCTGAGCAGATAAGAGTAGTCAGATGACAGGTCCATGTCCGCTTAGTTTATGCAGAGCAGACATGAACAGACTGCCTATCTGTTTATACCTGACTGCCCTCGATCCAATCTTCCTAGCCAGAGGGGGACAGAACACCTTCCATTTCTTTTTTTTTTAAGTGGACTGGAGTCAGTCACTGGGAAGCTCGGTGTGCAATGTGATCACTTATAAAAAAGGGAAAAATTGTATTTATAATGTATTTTTATATCTATACAAAAATGTTTTGCCTTTTATATATATTTTAAACTGAATGAGTTGTTTTACAGGTGATAGTTTACAATTACTTTAAGGCTGTGTTTTATTGCGCAAGATGGTTACTCTTTTTTTCTTCATTTTTTTGTTCTTTTTCAAGCATCCAAGCATCACTTGTGCTGTTGTCAGGAGAGTTGCAGGATCATTATGAAGGAAGATTGTGTTAGATTGTGTTAGCCCCAAATGGGACCATACCAAGTCTAAAGCTGTAGAGTATAGATGGGATAAGACAATTCTACTAGGCTCATCTTTGGCTTCCTGACGTTTTGGCTTGTCTGACTATCCGTTCCGGTTCCTGAATTCTGGCTATGTTTTGAGTATGATTATTATTAAACAAGTGTGATTTAACTGTACTTCTGTCTCAGTCCGATTTATGGTTTCTGACACCTGCCTCCTGATTGGCAGGGAGTAAATGTAGTGTGAAAATAGCGAACATTTATTCGTAATGGTCACACAATTGGGTGGGATCAGGGTGCACCCTCTGCGCCCTGAGTCCACCCTATTTTGAAGCCTATTAGAGCCTCTGGCTCTAACCAGGTGCTTCAAAAAACATATCCCCATCAAACCCCTGTCATAGGAATTGATGTGTCCTGAAAGGGGCCGGGCACATGGATAGGGAGGGCAGCGGAGGTGTTGGGGGGTGGGTGGTGTCCACAATGTATAGGTTGCCCATGCTCATTGGTCAAAATCAGGAGCCAGTCAGGCTCTGCAGCATGCACTTGTGCCAACAGAGCACATGCTGACAGGAGGAAAAAGTAACATATTGACATATCAGTGAATTGCTTCTTCGTCCAATCAGAAAGCTCAGAAAGGGCAGGGAAGTGACACCACTGTATTCCTTAACTCTTATGCCGCATACACACGACCGGACTTTCCGGCAGACTAGGTCCGACGGGATCAGATTGTGTGTGGGCTAGTCCGACCGCTTTTTACAATATGACTATGCGATCTGGTTGTCTGTTTATACCTGACTGCCCTCGATTCAATCTTCCTAGCCAGAAGGGGACAGAACCCCTTCCATTTCTTTTTTTTAAGCAGACTGGATTGGATTGGAGGTAGGCATGTGTAAACAGACACAAGTCCATTTAGACCCGCTGGAGCAAGGGATATATGGGCCATCCAATCAGGACTGCCTCAAAAAACTGATTGGATCCATGTGAAAGGGGCCTTAAAGTGGTTGTAAACCCTTACATACCACTTTGACCTACAGGTAAGCCTAGATTAAGGCTTTCCTGTAGGAGCAAGAAATATTTCCTAAACCTACAGTTCAATCAGAAAGCTCAGAAAGGGCAGGGAAGTGACACCACTGTATTCCTTAACTCCTTAACTCTTATGCCTCATACACACGACTGTCCAATGGGATCAGTCCATCGGATAATCCGATTGTGTGTGGGCTAGTCCGACCGCTTTAAAAAAAAAAAATCAGACGGACCTAGAAATAGAACATGTTTCCAATCTTTCCGACGGACTAAAAATAGAGAAAAAACATTTGTCTGTGTGCTGGTCCGACGGACCAAATTCAACTCAAGGGCAGCTATTGGCTACTGGCTATTGAACTTCCTTGTTTGGTCTCGTTTCTGTCATCATGTTCAAAACGAATGGATTTTCGAATGGACTTAGTCCGGTCATGTGTGCCCAAGTCCGCTCGTTCAGAAATTCAGTCGGACCTCCTCAGAAAGTCCATCGGGAAGACCGTCTGACCTAGTCCATCGAAAAGTCCGGTCGTGTGTACGCGGCATTAGACAAAAAGTGATGTCAGTCTACTGGCACCGTTGTCTGGGAGAGGTGAATAAATCCAAAAGTGGTAGTAAAGTCTACTTCCATAGATAAGACAGTTCATATCTATTTCAACTTTGTTGGAGTACAACTAAAACAACACTCTCTCCTATTTCCCTTTATCAATCAGCCCAATAAAATTCCTATTTGTGGTCCTTCAGATTAGTGGAGGACCCTCGAGTGTAAGCACCCCGGAGGCTCTAAAAATCAATGTGCGTGCCCACCGCAGAATTAATGCCTATGTCCTGCTTTATAGTTTTAGTTCAGTGCCCTTTTGATAAATAACACAGCAGCATTATCCCAAATAACCAAGCTATGAGGAAGCTAGACAAAAGCAGTTTAAAGAGCTTGTAAAGTTGAATGGGCTTGTGTTAAAACGTTATATCAGACTTAATAAAGGGCATAGCAGCAGCAAGCTAAACAATTCATCCTTGCACTTTATCAGACCCATTTGTAAGGATTATGATTCCACAACACTGGGAGAGCAAGCTGAACATTTTCTTTATTTTGGAATCTTTACATAGCTAATATCTGCCCGGCCATTGTGTGCTTCATAATGGAGTCATGATATGAAATGGCATTATTTCACTTACAACAAAAGGATCAGAATTGTAGTTGAGGTTCACGGCCTGTCATTGTTCTTTCCACAATAATAGTAGGCCATTAAATGCTCATTTTTCTACTCTCCGTTTATATTCCCAATGGTGACTTGCTTTAGATGTAGCCTACAATGCTGTGGATGCACAGGCAAGTGCTCTGCCCAAATTTGCGGAACGCATTGCGAGTGCAGTTTTCATTTATTTGGCTTTCTGTACAATTTCTCTGCTACGCAAGTCTGATCTGGGGTCAATTTCTTTTGTTTTCTTTTTTTTTTTCTTTAAACTCATCTTTAACATTCCAAGCACAAGCAAAACCCAAGCTTAGCACAAACAAAACACATGATTTTCTGGAGATGCACAATGTAAGGTACACTAAATATATAGATGCGAAATGAAAATGATGAAGCTTGATAATTGATTATAATTACACTAATGATATAGGGCAGTGATGGCGAACTTTGGCACCCCAGATGTTTTGGAACTACATTTCCCATGATGCACATGTACTCTGCAGTGTAGTGGAGCATCATGGGAAATGTAGTTCCAAAACATCTGGGGTGCCAGGGTTCGCCATCACTGATATAGGGGGTTATTTACGGAGGCAAGTCCACTTTACACTCCAAGTGCACTTAGAAGTGCAGTCACTCTGAATCTAAGAGGTAGATCTGAAATGAGGGGAAGCTCTGCTGATTTTATCATCCAATCATGTACAAGTTAAAATGCTGTTTTTTATTTCCTTCCATGTCCCCCTCAGATCTACAGCGACTTTACTTCCAAGTGCAAAGTTAATTTTGCCTTTTCGTAAATAATCCCCTTAGTGTCATTGTTATGTCTCTTTTCTAAAGGCAGACGAAAGGGCCAGTGCGGCCTTCCAAGGCTTTAGAACCAATGCTGTAATTGGATGGGCCTGAAGGAATGTGATCTCCATACTACTTAACCACTTGAGATCCGCGCTATAGTCAAATGACGGCTACAGCGCGGATCTCCTTTTCCGGGACTACGTCTATTGACGTCGTCCCGTGCACGAGCGGCCTGCGTGCCCCCTGAGGGGCGCGCGCGGCACGCTCTGTGATCGGCGAGTCTATGAGACTCGCCGATCACCGATCCGTGCAAGGGGTCAATCCCGACCCCTTATCACGTGATCAGCTGTCAGCCAATGACAGCTGATCATGTGATATAACGGAGCCGGTAATCGGCTATTATTCCTCCTCGCGCTGTCAGCGCAAGGAGAAAAGAAAAGCCGATCACCGGCGGCCGTGATCGGGACATCAGTCCCGATCATGGCCAGCCCTGCTAGTGCCCACCTGCCCCCTGCCAGTGCCCACCTGCCCCCTGCCAGTGCCACATTAAAAAAAAGTAAGTGTCCCCCGTCAGTGCCACCCAGCAGTGCCCATAGTGCCACCCAGCAGTGCCCACAGTGCCACCCAGCAGTGCCACCCAGCAGTGCCCACAGTGCCACCCAGCAGTGCCCACAATCTGCCTCAACAAAGGTGCTGCACCCCAGTGCCACATATCCGTGCCCATCAGTGTCATCTACCAGTGCCCAGCAGTGCCGCCCATCAGTGCCCAGCAGTGCGACCTATCAGAGCCACCTATCAGTGCCACCTATCAGTGCCCATCAGTCCCATCTATCAGTGGTACCTATCAGTGCCCATCCATGCCACCCATCCGTGCCACCCATCTGTGTCACCCATCCGTGCCACCTTATCTGTGCCCATCTTTGCCCATCAGTGCCGCCTTATCTGTGCCCATCGGAGCAGCCTTATCTGTGCCTATTAGTGCCGCCTTAACTATGCCTATCAGTGCCCACCAGTGCAGCCTATCAGTGCCCACCAATGCAGCCTATCAGTGCCCACCAATGCAGCCCATCAGTGCCCACCAGTGCAGCCTATCAGTGCCGCCTCATCAGCGCACTTCAATGAAGGAGAAAAATTACCCGTTTGCAAAATTTTATAACAAACTATTAAACATGATTTTTTTTTTTGCATCTTTTTTTGTTTGTTTAGCAAAAAATAAAACTCCCAGCTGTAATTAAATACCACCAAAAGAAAGCTCTATTTGTGGGAAAAAAATGATAAAAATTTAATTTGGGTACAGTGTTGTATGCCCGCGCAATTGTCATTCAAAGTGCATCAGCGCTGAAAGCTGAAAATTGGTCTGGGACTGAGGTGGGTTTAAGTGCCCAGTAAGCAAGTGGTTAAAGTGGTGTTGCCACCAAAAAATAAAAAATAGTTAAAAATTCTTTAAAAAAAATAAATAATAAAAATTGGAAAAAAAATTTTTTTTACTCACCTCTAAATACTTGTTGCTAGGGGATCCCTCGTAGACATCACACATGTGGGCGTGTATACAGGATGTAGTGGAAATCTCCTCCTACCTGAAAACTCAGCACTGGACAAACTGTGCAGTTTATCATGTGACCGTGGTATACAGATCAGAAAAAAAGGTATATAGTGGCAGTATTTTAATGTAAAAAGAAGATTTAAAAAATGGAGGGCTTTCACACTGGAGCGGTGCGCTGGCAGGACGGTGAAAAAAGTCCTGCTAGCCGCATCTTTGGAGCGGTGAAGGAGTGGCGTATTCACCGCTCCTAAACCGCTCCTACCCATTGAAATCAACGGGTCAGCGTGGCTATACCGTCGGCAAAGCGGCACTTTGCGGGCAGTTTTAACCCTTTTTCGACTTCTAGCGGGGGTTAAAACTGCCCCGCTAGTGGCCGCATACCGCACCTAAAACGCCGACGCCCGCACCGCCCCAGTGTGAAAGGGGCCTTGGGGTCAAAGATCAGGGTCAGTATATTTTTGATAGGATTTATTTAAAAAAAAAACATTTTTTAAATTTGTATCTGCGTCACTTAGTGTCAGTGGTTTTAGATAGGATAAAAATAAAGCAAAATGCGCAATACACACAACAAATAACATACACATATGTGGTATCACTGTGATCATCAGGCACAGGAGAATTTATTTTGGGTTGTTCTTTGGAGATAAATAATGGTAATAGCAATAAATATAAAGATTTTTTTTAATACTATTTTGGGCCAGTTTTACTCAATAAATTTTTACTTAACTTTACTGATAAAAAATAAATAATAAGATATCCATTACCATTTGCCATCAAAAGAAAGTCAAATTTGTCCTGAAAAAGATGAAGTATAATCCACCTGGAAATACAAAGTAGTTGGGATGATATGTACAGTTTTATTAAAACATGTCAAAGTTGTAAAATTGTGTTCAGGCATTAACATTTGTTTTGCCCTCAGTCACTAAGGGGTTAAAGCAGTTACAGAAGCAGCTTTTTTTTTCTTTTGGGGTGAATAAAAGCTGACAATTTTAAGCACCCTTGCCGTTTTTAAATGGTTTGTCTCAAGTTTTTTTGCTGGACAGGTTTGTATTTCAAGGAAAGCTGAAAAATAACACGCTGAGCCCTTGTTCCCACTAGTGGTTGGGGGGACAGTATAGAAACATGATTGAGCCACAGTTGCTTTAGCTGCCAATGCAGGAATTATACTCCCTATAGCTGTCAGTAAGTGTAGCACCCACCCAACCTGACCCATTTGAATGAATGTGGCCACTGTACAAGCACTCATTGAACCCACTGAACATGCTAGTGATGGATTCAAGGGGTTAAAGCCGGAAGTGCAGAGGTAATACAATGTCTCCTCACCACCCATGAAATGCTTTCTGGAGAACAATCCAAGGGCAGACTACTCTTCAGAGGGCAAAGCTAGTGTAAATGAGAACATACCAGCCGATTGATCGTGTAATAAAACTAAGGTGCAGGGAGGGAAATCAGAAAAACAAAGACTGCAGTGTTAATGCTACTGACCAACTTTTGATGGTTACCGGTCTTACTATCATTTTCAGTGAATGACTTGCTCAGGTGAAAAGCAGCTGTAATTGCTAATTTAATAGATCAGATAATGGCTGTTTAGAAATCATATCAATGTTCTCTCATTCTCTAGAGCTGTATCAGGTATGCCCAACTGGGTAAGGGCCTAGAGGTAAACTGAGAACATACGTGTGGCCTAGGTTGCATGAGAATGCCTTAAAAGTGTAACATAAGACCTTATAGTACACCTGTGTCCATATAAAACATATAAAGCTAGCCTCAACAATACCCTTGGCTGTCTGCATTTACCTTTCCACAGAATCTAGCAGAGAATTCTGAAAACCAAGGTGTATTATTAAAGAAATCTCAACCTTTGCCGAGAAATCTACCCTGTCCTCTGACACCCTTCCTATTGGTCTATGAGACCACCCCTCAAGCTCAAGAACCATTAAAAGTTTACAGAAAATCAAACTCGCCAGGTTTCCCTCTAAAAATCTAGAGCTGCATATTACAGCACATTCGGAGTCCAAAAGATGCTGTGCAAAGAAACAGACAGACACCAAAGGAAATGAATATGTTTTTTAGGCCGTATGTACCTTGAAGTGTGCCTGTGACCAGGTTATGGGCATTCAGGTATGTAAACATTCATAAAATGCAGTGAAAAGGTTTTAACCACTTCCCGCCCGGCCTATAGCAGAATGACGGCCAGGCGGTGGTTTCGTTATTCTGACTGGGCGTCATATGACGTCCTTCAGGATAACATGCCACCGCACGCCCGTGGGGGCACGCATCACGGCGATCGGTGGATCGGTGCGTCAGTCTGACACACCGCTACACTGATCTCGGTAATGAGCCACCAGCGGAGGCTCTTTACCACGTGATCAGCCGTGTCCAATCACGGCTGATCACAATGTCGACAGGAAAAGCCATGATCGGCTTTTCCTCACTCACATAGATGCCCACACTGGACCACCAGGGTCTCCACTAGGTCCACCAGGGAAGGGGGCAACATGTGGATGGCCAGGTATGTACCCATTGGCCATCCACATGTGCAAATGATGCCCAATCTGTGCCAGTCAGTGCCCACAAATGGGCACTTACTGGCACCATCATGTACCAATCAGTGTCATCAGTGCCACCCATAACCCAACAATGCCACCCATCAGTGTCCAGCAGTGCCACCCATCAGTGCCCATCCGTGCCCACCTATCAGTGCCCATCCATGCCACCTATCCGTGCCACCCATAAGTACCCATCAGTGCCACCCATAAGTGCCCATCAGTGCCGCCTATGAGTGCCCAGTAGTGCCACCTATAAGTGCCCATCAGTGCTGCATACCAGTGACACCTATCAGTGCCCATCAGTGCCACCTATCAGTGCCCATCAGTGGCTGTCAGTGCCACCTCATCAGTACCACCTCATTGGTGCCACCTCATCTGTGCCCATCAGTGCCGCCTTATCAGTGCCCGTCAGTGCAGCCATATCAGTGCCTGTCATTGAAGAAGAAAACTTACTTATTTACTAAAATTTTTAACAGAAACAAAGAAAAACATGTTTTTTTTTTCAAAAAATTTTGTGTTTTTTTATTTGTTGCGCAAAAAATTAAAATCGCAGAGGTGATAAAATACCACCAAAAGAAAGCTCTATTTGTGGGGACAAAATGATAAAAAATTCTGTTTGGGTACAGTGTAGCATGACCACGCAATTGTCATTCAAAATGTGACAGTGCTGAAAGCTGAAAATTGGTATGGGCAGGAAGGTGTCTAAGTGCCTGGTATTGAAATGGTTAAAACAAGTCCTATCTGCTTTCTGTAGCTTCAAGCTTTGTGGAACACTCAAGATTCACAGCAGATGCACTAAAGTTGTCCAAGTCATTCTCTCAACAGCCCACATCACCCTGTTTGTCTTCCTTACAGCCTTCTATTGACATATATGTAAGTGCAGCGCTAATTATGTAAACAAGTGAAAATGTGCTTGCATATCACAATATGTGAATCTCACAAAACATTAATATGAACTAGTGATTGTGATAAATATAGCATATATGCACCAAAAAAAAGTCCAAATATATAAATATGTGATCCAATGAATCCAACCACAAGTGTAGCCCTAAAGATGATGGAATAGCCAAAAACACCATCACAGTGTGTAGGAGGAGGCTTACCAGATCACGATGACTTGGAGAGAAGTATACCACCCAAGTCATGCAAGGCTTGTTGGTTTAATAAACTCAATGGATACCGCCAGTCCTGGATCCACACTGATTAAAACATGAGTGGAACATGATGTAAAAGTGAACACTCACATTTAGAAGATCGTAAGTAGACTTTAACAGATAAAAAATTCAGGTACAGGTAAAGGAGCGATGTATGTAGGGAGGTCCCTTTTACATTTTATTAAATACTACTTATTTAAACGGTATTACGCCATGCAAGTCTACCTTTATTGTATCACACATGTTATGGAGTATCAAGCCTCTGTTCTCCACGCAAAGTTTTGAGTTCTTAATTTCCATGTTCTATTGATGTTTAATCGGTATGGATCCAGGATTGGCAGTATCCATTGCGTTTATTAAACCAACAAGCCTTGAATGACTTGGGTGGTATATACTCTTCTCCAAGTCATCGCGATTTGGTAAGCCTCCTCCTACACACAGTGGTGGTGTTTCTAGCTATTCCCTCATCTTTAGAGCTACACTCGTCGTTGGATTCATTGGATTACATATTTACATATTTGGACGTTTTTGGTGCATATGTGTTATATTTATCACAATCACTAGTGGTGGATTCATATTAATGTTCACATATTGTGATATGCAAGCACATTTTCACTTGTTTACATAATTTGCGCTGCACTTAAATTTTTTCACAGTATTACTTTTTGTCTATAGCTGTGCTAGCTACTATTTTGTGTATTTTTTCACAGCGCAGTATATTTTGTCAAATTTTTCTATTGACATATAAAAAACCTCTGGGAGAAAGAAGGGTGAGCTGCAGAGAGAACAAACTTAATCAACTTCAGTGCTTTTGCTGTGAACTTTGAGGATGAATTGCTCCACAGTGTCTGTGGGTACAGAGTTCACAGTTCACAATTTATTTATTTCATTTTTTGTTCTTTGTGTTTTGTTTTTTTACTCTTCGTTTTTACATATGTAACATTTGGATCTGTTTTCAGATTATTTTACAAACAATTGGTTACATGAGAAGTTTGGTATGAGAGACAGGAGAGTTAATAAATTAACCACTCACATCTGTGTCTCATTAGCTACACATGGTTAATTTTGATTTGCAGGCTCATATAGATTTAGGCCAGTATAACATATACTGTATGTATATATAGCTGTATGTTACCTTATATTTCCAGCTATGAGTAAGCACCAAAAATGGGCTTTTGAGCTTTTTGAGTTCTCATTTTTTCTGCCTGGAAATTCCCCTCCATGTTAGCAAATGTGTCGATGCACATTATGGCTTTTCCAAGAGCTTACAGGAATATGTTCTTACAGGCAGAAAAAACCCCCCACCAAACTCGTGTTTTTTAGAGGAGCTTTCGAGCAAAAGTGCCCAAAAAAAACACACGAAAAAGCACGACAGACCATGAAAAAAGCATGAAAAAGCTCAAAGAAGCTAGAAAAATAGGAAAAATTAGTGAGGAGAGGGTTTGTGAAAAAAACACTTACGCTTAAAAAAGCTCAAAGAAGCTCAATAAAAACATGCAAAAGAGCCCAAAAAAGTACAAGCTTCTTCAAGCGAAAATAAAAGCCCAAATGCCTGTAAAAACTGTTTTTTTTAATGTATATATTATATCTGTATGTTAGCTTATTTCTATGATTAAGCACTAGGGATGAGCTTCGTGTTCGAGTCGAACGTACGTTCGACTCGAACATTGGCTGTTCGGCGAATTCCGAACGTTTGGGCCGTTCGCGTCAAAATTCGAGTGACGCGCGCGCGGACCACAATGCACTGCGGTGGCGCAGTGCATTGCTGCCCCATGATTGGCCAAGCATGCACTGTGACCCCGCATGCTTGGCCAATTGCAGCGCCAGCAGCGAGGAGAGCCATGATTGGCCACAGGCATCCTGCCTGTGGCCAATCATAGCTCAGGCTGTGTAGTGCACGCCCCACACTATATAAGGCCGCCTTTGAGGCGGCCTCCTGTAGTGTGTTACTTAGCATCTGAAGCAGTGGGTGTTCTGTGTACCTTCAACACAGTACACACCAATCGTTTTTGGCTGATTTCCTATCTTGCTGCTGTGTAGTGGTTGTTGTCTGTGCCCTGACTGCAGTATACACCACTATATTCACCTCACCTATATAGCTAGTGATCTAGCTTTAACCACTTAACAACTGCCCATTGCCGATTAACGGCTTCAGGGGGGTTGTTTAACTCTGAGAGGCCGTTAATTAATGGCCTCCCAGAATTCTGCTCTCGCGTGCCCCGAGGTGTGCTCATAGCGGCCGTTTACCACATGATTGCTCCGTCAAATGACAGAGTGATCACTTGGAAACAAACCGGCGTCATGTTATGACGCCTGTTCCTCCCTCCCCTCTCTGTACCGATCGGTACAGCGGAGGGGAAAGAGATCGGTGTCAGCAGCGATGTGGGCTGCATCTGCAGTGCCCACATCGCTGCTCACCGAATTTAACCCCTCAATTCCCTGCCAATACTCTGCAATACCAGTGCATACTCTGCAGTACCCTGCCATTACTCTGCAGTACCCCGCCATTACTCTGCAGTGCAGTACCCTGCCATTACTCTGCAGTGCAGTACCCTGCCATTACTCTGCAGTACCCCCCATTACTCTGCAGTAACCCCCATTACTCTGCAGTACCCCCCAATACTCTGCAGTACCCGCCATTACTCTTCAGTACCCGCCATTACTCTGCAGTACCCCCCATTACTCTGCAGTACCCCCCAATACTCTGCAGTACCCGCCATTACTCTGCAGTACCCGCCATTACTCTGCAGTACCCCCAATACTCTGCAGTACCCTGCCATTACTCTGTAGTACCCCCCAATACTCTGCAGTACCCTGCTATTACTCTGTAGTACCCCGCCAATACCCCGCCAATACTCTGTAATACCCTGCCATAAATTGCCATACCCAGCCATACTCAGAGATACCCAGCCATACTCGGTGATACCCTGAAATACCCAGCCATAGACGCCCCCCACCCCTCACCGCCCTCCGGTGCTTCTACCAACTCGCCAGTACGATCAAAGCAAGAATCTTTTTTTTATTTTTTATTTCAGGCTTCCCAGCCTAGAGGTGAGATGTGGGGTCATATTGACCCCCCAGATTTCACTGTAAAGAGGACCTGTCACCCCATATTCCTATTACAAGGGATGTTTACATTTCTTGTAATAGGAATAAAAGTGATCAAAAATATATTTTTGGGGAAAAAAATGTCAAACTAACATAAATAAAGTAAAATGAACAATAAAAAAATAAAATAAAAATTCAAGCGCCCATGTCCCCATGTGCTCGCATGTGCCACACATGTGAGGTATCGCCGAGAATGTTAGAGCGAGAGCAATAATTCTAGTCCTAGACCTCCTCTGCAACTCAAAACATGTAACCAGTAAAAAAAAAATTAAAGCATCGCCTATGGGGATTTTTTAAGTAGCGACGTTTGGCGCCATTCCACGGGCATGTGCAATTTTGAAGAGTGACATGTTTGATATCTATTTACTCAGCATAACTTCATCTTTCACTTTATGCAAACATTGGGCTAACAAGTGGTTAATAATAGAGCTTGCAGTCAGTAGTGTTAGGAGATAGTGCGTGCTGTCTGCGTGCTCTGTACCCAGTACATACCGCTATAATATAGGGCAGGCCCCTACTTTCAAACATCCAACTTACAAACATCTCCTACTTGCAAACGCAAGGAGACAGCAGCAAGTGAGATGAAAAAAGATGGACGACAAAACAAATTATACAGGGGTGATAACCCTTCCCTAGGTTTTCCAAAAAGCTTAAAGATAGTTTTTTTGACTGGAGCTACACTTTAAAAATGTACCGGTTGAAAATGACAAACAGATTCAACTTAACACAACAAACTTACACAGTCCCTGTCTTGTTTGCACCGCCTGTATACTGCTGTTCTGAGTATATAGGGCCTGGGGGCCACACGCATTTCCTTTTTTTAATATGGGTACGGGGTTCCCCTTAATATGCGTACAAGACCCAAATAGGCTGGTAATGGGCAGGGAGGGCTACCCATGCCATGTTTCTCAATGATTTTCAACCATATTGCAGGAACCAGATATAACATTAAAACCGCAAGCAGTTTTAAATGGTGTTATTTCCGTTTAATGTCATTTTGTGCAGGGACTGTTCTAAACACGGGAAACACGTGGCACTTCACAGGCATACTACAGACACCCCCCAGGCACCATATTTAAAGGAATATTTCACTTTTTTTTTTTCACTTTAATCGTCATTAAAATCAGTGCTCCCGCCAAAACAAGAGTTTTTAAAACTTTTTTTTGCAGTGACCCATGTCCCCTGAGGTAGGAGGCAGGTCCCCAAACCCTTTTTAGGACACTATCTTGCATATTAGCCGTTAAAATTAGCACTTTCCAATTCGAACATTCGAGTCCCATAGACTTCAATGGGGTTCTAACGTTCGTACCGAACGCGGGGGTCGTTCGCAAGTTCTGGTGCGAACCGAACCGGGGGGTGTTCGGCTCATCCCTATTAAGCACCAGGAATAGTGTGAAATGCATTAGCTGTATTGTTTACTGTATCTTATTCCCTCGCTTGCTGTTTGGACTGTCATTTTATATTGTAGGAGTCCAGGGCTTACTACGCATGCACCAATGGCGTGTTGCCGCAAGAGGAAATCCGTGCCAACCGAGCATGTGTCAAAGACGCCTCAGGGCGCCAAGCCACACCTGCACAGAAGACTTGATGGAAAAGGGCAGGAAAATACCTAGGACATGCACAGGATGTGACCTCAACCTGATGGAAAAAGGTGGGAAAATATCCAGGAGGTGCACAGGAAGTTACATCAACCTGATGGAAAAAGGTGGGAAAATCCCCAGGAAGTGCACAGGAAGTGACCTCAAACTTCCCTATATAAGCCCAGCCCAGACACTGCCAAATGGCTGGATTATCTTCAGTCTCCCCCCCCCCCTTTTTTTTTCCTTTGCTAATGTGTGATCTGTTTGAACCTGTTGTGACCTGGAAACCTGTTTGACTACTCTTGATTGCTGCTTGCCTTTGACCTCGCCTTTGTACCTTAACCAGTTTACTTCTTTACCCCTTTTGTACTCAGCTGCCAGACTGGAAGAGACCCCGGCTTGGATCTCGACCATTCTTCTTCTGATTAACCCTTTTATGCTTCATTGTATTACTGCACAGATCTGGAAGAAATTCACAAAGCACACCAAGATTCAAGCAAAGCTCGGTTCACACTAGCCCGCGTCCAAAGTTGTGTGACTTTCAGTGCAACTTTGGAGTCTGACTTTGATACGACGGTGTGACTTTTTTATTTTGTGGCTTCAAAGCCGGACCAAAGTAGTACAAGAACCTTTTCTAACTTTTCTAAAGTCAGACAGACTTGTGTAATATCAGTTAAGACAGTTCTCATAGGGAAACATTGAATTTCACATGTCATTCGACTTGGGTGTCTCACAAGTCGGATCCTATGTCACATCAGTGTGAACTGAGCCCAACAATATAAATGTCTCTTGTATTTAGACAACATTTGCCTATCCCAGAGTTCAGCTTTAAATAAATATATAAACAATATTTAGAGGAACAGTTATAATTTGCTCTTCTCTTATTGCTTAGAGCAGGCATTTACATTTTTTTAGGTTAACATTTTTCATCTAAGCCCTTCCATCAGGCTATTAAAAAGAATCAAATATAAGAATCCAAAATTGGCACTAATAAATATTTCAGACAATGTACAAGTTTATTATCTAGATTTAAGTACATACGATATAAAGATGACTTAGTAGCCTTAGACTATCTCAAACAGTCACTGTATAAAATTGGAAATTTTTAAAAGAGAGGTTAAGATTAAATTAGTTCTTTATGGTTTTCAATAAGATAAGACACCTTCATATTTTATATTGTTGTAAAAAATCATTGAATAACTCCTATACATTAAATATTACCACTAGCACAATAAGAGGAAAATGACCAAAAAGCATAAATTCTATTTTATAGGTTAATGCTCTTATTTTCCATCCACTTTAACTCACTGGATCGCCTTTCCAGTATAAAGAAATACGCTGGCAATTTTACTTTCCTCTACCCCATAATAATTTGTTCTTTTGTGTGCCTGTCAAATATACAGAAAGAGTTGGAGGGACATTTCTTAGATTTTCTTAATTCATGTTTAACCTGCTACCTGTGTGTGTGGGGTGTGTTGTTAAAAAACAATAAATACTGGTGTAAAATCAGAGAGTTTTCAGTCCATGTGCAAATCTGATTGTGCGTGTGAAATCTAAAGCTCTGCAACTTTATGCTTGAGCATATGCACAAAATGGGTCTGACCAGGCACACTGTCAAAGGTTGTCCAACAATTCATCCCTCCTTCTTACCTTTGTTGTTGCACAAGGAAACATCAAAGTAATTCATTGCAGTTTATCAGAATTGGAAGAATGATCAGAAAGAGAGTTATGTAACTTAGTTTATTAAACAGGTGCAAAGTTAGAAGCAATAATGCAAAATAGGTTCAGGATTGCAAAGATCATACATACACTGCAGTATAATGCAAACCAGGTTATGAAAACTTCTCAAATATGGACTTTTAGCAATGCCTGTGTGCAAACGACTGGCTCAATCAAAGTAACATGTGGATGCAGGGCTTCTGATAGGGGGGGACCACCAGTCCTTCTGTAGGGGGTCTGGTGAATACAGGGGGGCCCAAACAGCAGGTGGAATCAGTGTGGTCCGGTGGAGGGGCAATTATAGAAGGGTGCCATGTGCTGCTCTCTGCAGCAGCTAAAAGCCAGGTTTCTTCCCCTCCTGCTGGCTTTCAGCTGTTGCAGGGAGAGACACAGGACATTGTTCCTGTAATTTCTTCCCCTGCACTGATCCCCCTTCCTGTTCTGCCTGCTTCTGATCCCCCGTCAGCCCCCCTGTCATTGTGCCCCCCCCCCGGCGGCACTGCAGGCTTCCCTGTCCTTTAAAGAAAATAACAAACTGTACAAAAAATCGTAATGAAACATTTAATACATTTAAAAAAAATGTAAAATAAAATAATTTAAAAAAAGTTAACATTTAAAAAAAATATATATAATATAAAAATTAACCACTTGCCGACCGCCACACGACGATGCACGTCGACAGAATGGCACGGGCAGGCATATGGTGCCAGCCCCCCCGGTGCCAGCGGCGGTCGGATTCCGTGCAGGAGCGATCCGGGATGAGGGGGCGGCCATTCATTCATGGCCACCCCCTCGCGATCGCTCCTGACGAATGGAATTGCAGCATTGCATCACTACCTCTCCTGTAATGTAAACACAGGCAGAGGAAGTGATGTAATCTCTCCTCCGTGTCAGTATTTTTCGTTCCGGCACCGAGGAGAGAGGATCGGTGAGTTGCACCAACACTACACTACACAGTAGAACACGCCAGGCACACTTTCAACCCCCCTTCACCCCCCGATCACTCCCCAATCACCCCTGCACCCCCAGTCACAATGACACCAATTGCATTTTTTTTTATTATTGCATTGGTGTCATTTGTGACTGCAATAACTATTAGGGCAGTTAGGGTTAGCCCCCTTTAGCTCTAGGGTACCCCCCTAACCCCCCAATAAAGGTTTAACCCCGTGATCTACCCCCGTCGCCAGTGTCACTAAGGCTGGGTTCACATTGCAGCGGTTTATGAGAACGGATGTGATTCGCACCGCACTGCAGTGCAAATCACATCCGATCTCTGTGCGATGCGAGTTCAGCCATACAGATAGCACCTGCCGCAAACTCGCACGGGACCCTTTTTTTGGTCTGCAGCAGAATCGGATCGCATGGGTGTTCACACCATGCGATCCGATTCCTGTCCGAGTTTGCAGATCGCACTGCGATATGCGAACTGATCTGGGGGTGTCATTAACCTTTCACTGACACTCCCTGCAGTTCGCATAGGGCAGTGTGAACTGCCGCTGGGAGGCATGCGATGCGGGAAAACGCTGCGGATTCGAGGCGTTCCCGCATCGCTCCAGTGTGAACCCAGCCTAATAAGCGATCGTTTTTCTGATCGCTGTATTAGTGTCACAGGTGACGCTAGTTAGGCAGGTAGGTATTTAGGTTCGCCGCAGCTTTTTATAGCGCCAGGGACCCCCATATACTACGGCATAAAGCCCCCTGATTGCCCCCTAGTTAACCCTTTCACCAGTGATCACCATATAACTGTTACAGGTGACGCTGGTTGATTAGTTATTTTTTTATAGTTTCAGGGCACCCGCCATTTATTACCTAATAAAGGTTTAACCCCCTGATCACCCAGCGGGTGATATAAGTTTGAGGGTCAGATAAGGTCTGCGTCGCCCCAGGCAGCGTCAGGTTAGTGCCAGTACCGCTAACACCCACGCGCAAAGCATACACCTCCCTTAGTAATATAGTATCTGATCAGATCTATATTAGCGTCGCCAGCAGTTTAGGTTTCCCAAAACGCATTGTTAGCGGGATCAGCCCAGATACCTGCTAGCACCTGCGTTTAGCCCCTCCGCCAAGCCCAGCCCAGCCCACCCAAGTGCAGTATCGATCGATCACTGTCACTTACAAAACACAACACACATAACTGCAGCGTTCGCAGAGTCAGGCCTGATCCCTGCGATCGCTAACAGTTTTTTATGCAGCGTTTTGATACAGTCGCTGACAGCCTAGGTGCTTTTTTACGGCAACTTGTGGCAAAATATAAAATATTCCATGGACTCAACATGCCTCTCAGCAAATAGCTTGGGGTATCTACTTTCTAAAATGGGGTAATTTGTGGGGGTTTTGTGCCATCTTGGCATTTTATGGCCTTCAAAACTGTAATAGGTAGTGAGGAGTGAAATCAAAAATTTACACCCTTAGAAATCCTGAAGGCGGTGCTTGGTTTTCGGGGCCCCGTACGTGGCTAGGCTCCCAAAAAGTCCCACACATGTGGTATCCCCGTACTCAGGAGAAGCAGCAGAATTTATTTTGGGGTATCATTTCACATATGCCCATGGCATGTGTGAGCAATATATCATTTAGTGACAACTTTGTGAAAAAAAAAAGGTTTGTAATATTCCCACAACTTGTGGCAAAATATAAAATATTCCATGGACTCAACATTCCTCTCAGCAAATAGCTTGGGGTGTCTACTTTCTAAAATGGGGTAATTTGGCGGGGTTTTGTGCCATCTTGGCATTTTATGGCCTTCAAAACTGTAATAGGTAGTGAGGAGTGAACTCAAAAATTTACGCCCTTAGAAAGCCTGAAGGCGGTTCTTGGCTTTCGGGGCCCCGTACGCAGCTAGGCTCCCAAAAAATCCCACACATGTGGTATCCCCGTACTCAGGAGAAGCAGCAGAATTTATTTTGGGGTGTCATTTCACATATGCCCATGGCATGTGTGAGCAATATATCATTTAGTGACAACTTTGTGAAAAAATAAATAAATAAATAAAAGTTTGTAATTTTCCCGCAACTTGTGGCAAAATATAAAATATTCCATGGACTCAACATGCCTCTCAGTAAATAGCTTGGGGTGTCTACTTTCTAAAATGGGGTCATTTGTGGGGGTTTTGTGCCATCTTGGCATTTTATGGCCTTCAAAACTGTAATAGGTAGTGAGGAGTGAAATCAAAAATTTACACCCTTAGAAATCCTGAAGGCGGTGCTTGGTTTTCGGGGCCCGTACGCGGCTAGGCTCCCAAAAAGTCCCACACATGTGGTATCCCTGTACTCAGGAGAAGCAGCAGAATTTATTTTGAGGTGTCATTTCACATATGCCCATAGCATGTGTAAGCAATATATCATTTAGTGACAACTTTGTGAAAAATAAATAAAGTTTGTAATTTTCCCGCAACTTGTGGCAAAATATAAAATATTCCATGGACTCAACATGCCTCTCTGTAAATAGCTTGGGGTGTCTACTTTCTAAAATGGGGTCATTTGTGGGTGTTTTGTGCCATCTTGGCATTGTATGGCCTTCAAAACTGTGATAGGTAGTGAGGAGTGAAATTACAAATGTATGTCCTTAGAAATCCTGAAGGCGGTGCTTGGCCACATGTGGTATCCCCGTACTCAGGAGAAGCAGCAGAAAGTATTTTGGGGTACAATTCCACATATAACCATGGCATGTGTGAGCAATATATCATTTAGTGACAACTTTGTGTAAAAAAAAATAAAAAAATTTTTTTTGTCATTATTCAATCGCTTGAGGCAAAAAAATAAAATATTCAATGGGCTCAACATGCCTCTTATCAATTTCCTTAGGGTGTCTACTTTCCAAAATGGGGTCATTTGGGGGGGGGTTTGTACTGCCCTGCCATTTTAGCACCTCAAGAAATGAGATAGGCAGTCATAAACGAAAAGCTGCGTAAATTCCAGAAAATGTACCTTAGTTTGTAGATGTGATAACTTTTGCGCAAACCAATAAATATACAGTTATTGACTTTTTTTTACCAAAGACATGTGGTTGAATACATTTTGGCCTAAATGTATGACTAAAATTGAGTTTATTGGATTTTTCTAATAACAAAAAGTAGAAAATATCATTTTTTTTCCAAATTTGCGGTCTTTTTACGTTTATATCGCAAAAAATAAAAATCGCAGAGTCAGTCAAATACCTTTAAAAGAAAGCTCTATTTGTGGGAAAAAAAGGACGCAAATTTTGTTTGGGTACAACATTGCATGACCGCGCAATTACCAGTTAAAGCAGCGCAGTGCCAAATTGTAAAAAGACCTCTGGTCATTGACCAGCAAAATGGTCCGGTCTGAAAGTGGTTAACCACTTGCTTACTGGGCACTTAAACCCCCCTCAGTCCCAGACCAATTTTCAGCTTTCAGTGCTCTCACATTTTGAATGACAATTACTCAGTCATGCAACACTGTAACCAAATGATTTTTTTGTCATTTTCTTCATACCAATAGAGCTTTCTTTTGGTGGTATTTGATCACCTCTCGGTTTTTTATTTTCTGCGCTATAAATGAAAAAAGACCGAAAATTTTGAAAAAAAAAGAATTTTTCTTCGTTTCTGTGACAAAATTTAGCAAATTAGCAATTTTTCTTCATAAATTTTGGCCACAATTTATACTACTACACATCTTTGGTAAAAATAACCCAAATGTTTGCATATTATATGATCTGTGTGAAATTTATAGTCTACAAGCTATGGTGCAAATCATAAAGATTTGCAAAAAAAGATCACATCTGATGTACTAAGGCCTATCTCCATTCTTGAGACCCTAACAAGCCAGGAAAGTACAAATGCCCCCCAAATGACCCCTTTTTGGAAAGTAGACATTCCAATGTATTTAGTAAGAGGCATGGTTAGTTATTTTAAGTTGTCATTTTTTCCCATAATTCTTTGCAAAATTACGATTTTTTTTTTTTCCCCACAAAATTTTCATTGTAATAGCTTATTTCTCCCACACGGAATGTGCATATCACAAATAACACCCCAAAATACATTCTCCTACTCCTCCTAAGTATAACGATACCACATGTGTGAGACTTTTACACAGCCTGACCACATACAGAGGCCTAATTTTGAAGTAGCACCTTCAGGCATTCTAAGAGCATAAATTACACATTTCATTTCTCAACCACCTATTACAGTTTTGAAGGCCCTGGAACACCAGGGCAATGGAAACGTCCAGAAAATGACCCCATTTTGGAAAGCTAACACCCCAACGTATAATCTATAAGGCATAATGAGTCTTTTCAATGGTTCATTTTTTTCCAGAAGTTTTCGGAAAATGTGGAAAAAAATGAAAACGCATTTTTTTTTACACAAAGTTGTCCGTTTATAAGATATTTCCAACGCATAGCATTTACATAGCAAAAATAACACCCCAAAATACGTTCTACTACTCCTCCTGAGTATAACGATACCACATGTGTGAGACTTTTACACAGCCTGACCACATACAGAGGCCTAATTTTGAAGTAGCACCTTCAGGCATTCTAAGAGCATAAATTACACATTTCATTTCTCAACCACCTATTACAGTTTTGAAGGCCCTGGAACACCAGGGCAATGGAAACGTCCAGAAAATGACCCCATTTTGGAAAGCTAACACCCCAACGTATAATCTATAAGGCATAATGAGTCTTTTCAATGGTTCATTTTTTTCCAGAAGTTTTCGGAAAATGTGGAAAAAAATGAAAACGCATTTTTTTTTAAACAAAGTTGTCCGTTTATAAGATATTTCCAACGCATAGCATTTACATAGCAAAAATAACACCCCAAAATACGTTCTACTACTCCTCCTGAGTATAACGATACCACATGTGTGAGACTTTTACACAGCCTGACCACATACAGAGGCCTAATTTTGAAGTAGCACCTTCAGGCATTCTAAGAGCATAAATTACACATTTCATTTCTCAACCACCTATTACAGTTTTGAAGGCCCTGGAACACCAGGGCAATGGAAACGTCCAGAAAATGACCCCATTTTGGAAAGCTAACACCCCAACGTATAATCTATGAGGCATAATGAGTCTTTTCAATGGTTCATTTTTTTCCAGAAGTTTTCGGAAAATGTGGAAAAAAATGAAAACGCATTTTTTTTTAAACAAAGTTGTCCGTTTATAAGATATTTCCAACGCATAGCATTTACATAGCAAAAATAACACCCCAAAATACGTTCTACTACTCCTCCTGAGTATAACGATACCACATGTGTGAGACTTTTACACAGCCTGACCACATACAGAGGCCTAATTTTGAAGTAGCACCTTCAGGCATTCTAAGAGCATAAATTACACATTTCATTTCTCAACCACCTATTACAGTTTTGAAGGCCCTGGAACACCAGGGCAATGGAAACGTCCAGAAAATGTCCCCATTTTGGAAAGCTAACACCCCAACGTATAATCTATGAGGCATAATGAGTCTTTTCAATGGTTCATTTTTTTCCAGAAGTTTTCGGGAAATGTGGAAAAAAATGAAAACGCATTTTTTTTTACACAAAGTTGTCCGTTTATAAGATATTTCCAACACATAGCATTTACATAGCAAAAATAACACCCCAAAATACATTCTACTACTCCTCCTGAGTATAACGATACCACATGTGTGAGACTTTTATACAGCCTGGCCACATACAGAGGCCTAATTTTGAAGTAGCACCTTCAGGCATTCTAAGAGCATAAATTACACATTTCATTTCTCAACCACCTATTACAGTTTTGAAGGCCCTGGAACACCAGGGCAATGGAAACGTCCAGAAAATGACCCCATTTTGGAAAGCTAACACCCCAACGTATAATCTATGAGGCATAATGAGTCTTTTCAATGGTTCATTTTTTTCCAGAAGTTTTCGGGAAATGTGGAAAAAAATGAAAACGCATTTTTTTTTACACAAAGTTGTCCGTTTATAAGATATTTCCAACACATAGCATTTACATAGCAGAAATAACACCCCAAAATACATTCTACTACTCCTCCTGAGTATAACGATACCACATGTGTGAGACGTTTATACAGCCTGGCCACATACAGAGGCGCAACATGCAAGAAACACCGTCGGCGTTCCAGGGACACATAGCCTGCACATACCAAGAATTACACCCCCAAATACATTATGCTGAGCAAAGGGTAAAGAAAAGATTACCTGTGGTTTTAGAAGCGCAGTTGTCCACAGGAGGATATCACTGGTCCAGGCAGCAGGCAGGGACTTGGTCAGCAACAGCGAACACAGTTTTTCAGGCAGCAGGCAGGGATACTGTCCATATTACAGTCCAGGGTTAGTGCAGAGATGTCAGCAGTGCCAAAAATATTGGTCCTGGTAGTAGGCAGGTCCTTGTGGTGTGGTCAGTGCGGCATGATGGCAGTAAGTCCTACAGGCAGCAGACAGAAGTAGAGCCTCGTTCAGGACAGAATGGGGATAGGGGTAGAGGCTTCTCCCTCCCAAATCTCTTTGAAGCCTCTGAGTCTCCAGACCCTAATCTAGGAATAAGAAAACAAAGAAAATTGTTTTCTTCTTCCAGAAAAACTATACTGGAGCCCCTCACATATGTGAGACCCCGTGTTGAATCCCACTAGTCCAGTTGCAGAATACAAGATCAGTCCAAGAGGCAGGCAAATATCGTGGTCAAACAGTCCAAGGTCAGTTCCAGATCAGGCAGAGATATATACAGAATCGTTAGACAGAAGCATGGTCGAATAACAGTCCAGGGTCAGTTCCAGATCAGGCAGAGGTATGTACAGAATCGTTAGGCAGAAGCGTGGTCGAATAACAGTCCAGGGTCAGTTCCAGATCAGGCAGCGGTATGTACAGAATCGGCAGGCATAAGAGTGGTCAAATAACAAGCCAGGGTCAGTTACAAAGCAGGCAGTGGCATAAGGGGTGTGAAGGTGTATGAAGGCAGGAACTGAGGATTATGTTTACCATACTTCACTAAAAATGTATTGAAGTATGGTAACGCCGAAAACAGTCGCCTATACAGAGGCCTGGTTGGGAAGGACATTGTGCACAATAATAAGATGTGTCTCTTCTGACTCCTGCTTTGGTACACACCTTACATCTTTTTTGGCGTCTTTTGCCTGTTGGTGTGGGGGGAATTTTATCCGGAAAGTGGCGCTCGGAGAGTCGACTAACAACGTCTGATCTGATATTTTCTGGTGGGCCGTTTGGGAAAATAAGGGCTGTGAAAACTTCCTCCTGGTAGCCAAAGAAACGTTTGGGGTTTTGGGTGGCGTTGCGGTAAATTACATATGAATTATAAATGGCCAATTGAAAAAAATAAATTGTTACTTTTTTGTACCAATGATATGTCCGTCTTGTGACCAGATATGGTTCCATCATTTGGTCGTTGAAGTCGACTCCTCCCATGAACAAATTATACTCGGAAATACATTTGGGTTTCTTTACGGGGCCATTCCTTCTGGGGATTTCCACGAAGGTATCGTTGTGGATAGAAGACAACATATACACATCCCTTCTGTCCCTCCACTTCACTGCCAGAACCTCCTTGTTTCTTAGACTTGCGGTTTCTCCTTTCCGCAGCTTCTTGTTCACCAGACTTTGAGGAAAGCCCTTCCGATTCTTTTTTACAGTGTCACATGCTGGCGTCTTCTTCCGGTGAAGGTTGTGGAACAGGGGCAGAGATGTGTAGAAGTTATCTACATAGAGGTGGTAGCCTTTATCCAGTAGGGGGTATATGAGGTCCCAAACAATTTTTCCACTGGATCCCAAATAGTCCGGACAATTAGGGGGCTGTAGCTGGGTGTCCTTCCCTTCGTACACCTTGAAGGAATATGTGTACCCTGTGGCTCGGTCACATAATTTGTAGACCTTCACCCCATAGCGGGCCCTTTTGCTGGGCATAAATTGCTTCATCCTAAGCCTGCCACTAAATTTAATAAGGGACTCATCCACACATATGTGTTGATCCGGGGTAAACAATTTGGGGAATATTTCAGAAAAATAATTTAGTATTGGTCGAATTTTGTAAAGGCGGTCATAATTTGGATCATTTCGTGGAAGGCATTGGGAATTGTCACTGAAATGTAAGAACCTCAGGATCATCTGATATCTGGTTCTGGGCATTACCGCGGAGAAGAGCGGTGAGTGGTGGAGGGGGTGGGTTGACCAGTAGGTACGTAATTGGTTTTTTTTGTTGAGTCCCATATTAAATGTGAGGCCTAAAAAAAGCTTGAACTCCTCCACCGTTAGGTCTCTCCATTCGTAGGGACGGGCATAATAGGAGGTCGGATTTTGAAAAATAAATTGTTGTGCATACAGTTTGCACTGGGCCACAATTGATGCCAACATGTCCTCCGTAAAAATTAAATTAAAAAAATCGATAGGGCTAAAATTCTCCGTGTCCACCTGGACTCCTGGCTGGGCGGTGAAAGGGGGAACATTGGCCTCTCCTGAATTAGGAGGAAGCCACAAGGGGTTCTGAAGGGCATAGGGAAGGCCAGCATGGCTCCTAACCCTTTGGGGCTGAGATGACACCCCACTGGTACTTGGCCTTTCTTGCTGGGGCACTGCGGTGCTGGTGGACGGCATTGCGGTGCTGGTGGACGGCACTGCGGTGCTGGTGGAGGGCACTGCCTCACTAGAACGCCTTCGCTTGATGGGCCGGATATCTTCCTCCTCGGATTCATCAGTCAGTGTTTCACTGCTGAGGACTGGCTCATAAGTTACGTCGGCTTCAGAATCCGAATCCGAAAAGGAATCAGAAGAGGAGAGCTCCCTGTTGCTCTCGTCGGCCGCGAAAATAATTTGGTACGCCTCCTCAGCGGAAAAGACGCGTTTAGCCATGGTAGCACTGATGGGCACTGATGAGGTGGCACAGATGGGCGCTTTTGAGGTGGCACAGATGGGCACTTTTGAGGTGGCACAAATGGACACTGATGGGTCGGCACAGATGTGCACTGATTTATTGCACAGATGTGCAGATTTATTGCACGGATGTGCACTGATGAGGCGGCAGATGGGCACTGCTGAGGCGGCAGATGGGCACTGCTGAGGCGGCAGAGATGGGCACTGCTGAGACGGCAGAGATGGGCACTGCTGAGTCGGCACAGATGGGCACTGCTGAGTCGGCAGATGGGCACTGATAGGTCGGCACAGATGTGCACTGATTTATTGCACGGATGTGCACTGATAAGGCAGCAGATGGGCACAGATGGGCACTGCTGAGGCGGCACAGATGGGCACTGCTTAGGCGGCACAGATGGGCACTGCTGAGGCACAGATGGGCACCGATTGGTACAGATGGGCACCGATTGGCACTGGCGGGCACTGGCGGTGCACTGGCGGGCACTGGCGGGCACTAGCGGGCACTGGTGGTGCACAGATGGAGCACTGGCGGTGCACAGGTGGGCACTGGCGGTGCACAGGTGGGCACAGGTGGGCACAGGTGGGGTAGATCTGGGCACAGGTGTGGTATATCTGGGCACTGGCAGGGTAGATCTGGGCACTGGCAGGGTAGATCTGGGCACTGGCAGGGTTTATGAGTATTACTGGCACTTTTTATTTCTGACTGACTGGCAGAGAAGCTGACTCACTGTTCGCTGTCTCCTCACACGCTATCGCTGTGTGAGGAGACACATTCGGCAATGGGTGATGATCTCATTTGTTTACATTTGAGATCATCACCCATTGGAGGAGGCGATCGCGCTGTAAACGGCCGCTGTGATTGGCCGTTTACAGCGATCTGTGATTGGCTGTGTCCAGCGGACACGGCCAACACAGATTTTCCCCGATGCGCGCTCCCGGGAGCGCACGGGGAACTCTTAAAGGGGACGACGTCAATAGACGTAGTCCCGGAAATTGAGATCCGCGCTGTACCCGTCATTTGACTATAGCGCGGATCTCAAGTGGTTAAACAACTGTACAAAAAAAAAGTAAAAATGGCTCATTCACACAGGTTCTCTGTTATGTTTGTGTTCCATAATAATGATTTTATTGTATTTTTAGTGAAAATTTGGTGTTGATATATTCGGGGGGGGGGGGGGGGCTGTCAGGTAGACTGTATGGGGCCTGTGATTTCTACCAGCAGCCCTGTGTGAC
>NW_027507787.1:212448740-212481240 GCF_037356315.1 Lithobates pipiens
GAGAGCCGATCAGCTGCTCTCCTGAAGGGGGGGTCTGTGCGGATTGTTTATCAGTGCAGCCCCACCTTTGGATTCCCACCCAGGACCACCAGGATGCCGCCAGGACCACCAGGGATGGCCACCACACTGGACCACCAGGTATGCCACCCTAGACCACCAGGAAAATGCCAAACAGTGCCCAATCAACTGCCAATCAGGGCCCAGGAAGCTGCCAATCAGTGCCAATGAAAAATGCCTGCCAGTGGCAGTGCCAGTGATGCTTAAAATCTATCAGTGCCAGCCGTCATTTCCCATCAATGCCCATCAGTGCTGCCTTTCACTGCCCATCAGAGCTGTCTATCAGTGCCCAGCAATGCTGTCTATCAGTGCCACCCACAAGTACCCATCAGTGCAGCCTATGAGTGCCCATCAGTGCCGCCTATCAATGCCCATCAGTGCCGCATATCAGTGCCACCTATCAGTGCTACCTATCAGTCTCCATCAGTGCCACCTCTCAGTGCCCATCGTCAGTGCCCATCAGTGCCACCTCATTGGTACCACCTCATCTGTGCCGCCTTATCAGTGCCCATCTGTTCAGCTTATCAGTGCCCATCAGTAAAGGAGAAAACTTAGTTGTTTACAAAGATTTATAATAAAAACAAAGAAAAACTTTTTTTTTCAAACTCTTCGGTCTTTTTTTATTCATTTAGCAAAAAATAAAAACCACAGAGGTGATCAAATACCACCAAAAGGAAGCTCTATTTGTGGGAACAAAATGATAAACATTTAGTTGGTCATTTAAAAAGTGACAGCTCTGAAAGCTGAAAATTGGCCTGGACAGGAAGGTGCGAAAGTGCCTGGTATTGAAGTGGTCCACCCATAAGGGAAGCTCTGTTTGTCTGCCTCCTCCCCCCTCCACTGACACATTTAGCACCTTTTGGGGGGGGGAGTGGGTACTTGGTTTTGCAGGTATCCGCTCCCACTTCTGGCTTAGGTCACTGCGGTGAACTAAGCCAAAATTCACCCATCCTTCCCCGCAGCCGGCCCATTCACAAAGTACAGCACTAATCACGCATGAGCAGAAGGGAACTGGCTGTGAAGCCGCAAGATGACAGCGCCAGTATTTGTAGCTGCTAACTTTTAATTTTTGGGGGGTGGCTGGAGATCTGCTGGCTCAAATGATGGAAGTCAGGCCCTCGAGATGGAGCGTTAGAGGAAAACTTCACAGTGTAGACACAAATGCAAATAAGACCTGAAAGGATTTTAGCAGCTTTGTGCAAATATAGCAAATATGGCATTTGCCTATTAAAAATTAACAAGACTTTCAAGTGTAAGAGAGGACTGTACTTCAGTGCCTCACGGCAGTTGTTTTCTTGTCATTCTTCAAAATTGCTGTCTTATGCAGGAAGGGTTTCCCATTTTTATGTTTAGTTTTAGATTACAAACTCTTGATTGGACTAGAATTGAATTATATAATCTGTCCATCTGAACAAAAAACAACAATCCAATGACCTGTTTTATGGGCCTCAAACTATGATATTTGCATGCTGGGTAAAAGCAATCTTAGCTTGATTCATCCCAGCCATGCCCCCAACATCTTACTCCCTGCCCCAAGGGGGTGTGGCTGGGCTATCTTTTCCTATTTCTGTAGTGTGCTTTGGGTCTGGACAGACCTCTCCTCAACCTGTACCTTCACTAGCCAGCAATATCCAACATATCAGACCTTGATAGCCTCAGTGAGGACACTTAAGTCCATGTTTATCTCAAAAAAGTCCCAGACAAGCCTCCAGGACTGCACTCTGCCAAAAAGTTTGCAAATAAAAATTATTTGGTTTGCCTTGTTTCACCTTATCTAGTCAAATCTGCAGATTTTTTGGAAAATCCAGCCAAATAATTGTATGAGGGCTCATTTGTGAATATCAAGTAACATGTAAAGATCACTCCCTTCTCTTGTAAACTGTAGCACTGACCATAAAACATAAAGCATGCTCATAATCACACAAAAAAGAAGAAGGGATATAAAAAAGAAGTGGTCATTAACATCTAAGTATAATCCAAAGAATGTTGTTGAAAACGATCCAAAGAAGGGCATTAAAAATGAATCCAAAGTAAGATGTCTAAAAACAACTCAAAGACCCAGATAACAAGCAATTGTGCTACAAGTTTGAAAATGACTTGCTAATCTATTGCTAGACTTGCCAAGCTTCACATTGCATGACTCCAGATCAACTTTCTTGGCAAATATTCTGCAAGTCTGCTGTACATTTTGGTTCAGTTATGTTGTGTAATAATCATCCCACCACATGGGGCACTGTGGCTGAATTTTCATGCTGTAGACTTGCAGAGATTCACCACTGCAACTTTGCTCTTGTTATAGATTTGACATGCAAATTTGCTACAAATTGAAAAAGTGTAAACTAGAACTTGTGCTTTAAGTGCTCTGCAAGTGTACAACCTGCCAGTGAAAATGGGCAGAAAGTTAACAGACTTACAAATCAATGCTGCCAAAGAACATTTAAAAATGATCCAAAGAATCATGTCTTTTGTGGTCCTCAATGAACATAGCCCTAACAATATGCTACAATGACATTAGGAGGTCTCAAATCAGAATAGGTCGGGCATGTCTGGTCTAGTGAATTGAAAGAAAAAGATGGTCACAAAGATAACTGCCAGCTGTGGTATTTTATAGGGACTGCACGCAGAATACTTTTTGTTAGGAAACGGTTGTAGATATATTTTTCAAAAACAATTCTAAACTAGTCAAAATAAAAATAAAAGAAATTGAGAAAATAACATAAAAATACATACAGATTTCTACAAATGACAACTATATTCCACTTCCATTGCCTAAGCCCCTGTACACACGGTCGGAGATTTCCACAACCAAATCCGTCGGATTTTGCCCGTCGGATTTTGTCCGTCGGATCTTGTCCGAAACTGTTGCATACACACAGTCGGACAAAGTTGGCGAAAAAATCCGATCTTTCAGAACGTGATGACGTAATTTTGTTACGATGGGACTACGTTCAGGCTAGTAGCCAATAGCTTTGATGTAGGAATTTGATCTGAGCATGCGTGGCACTTGGTCCGATCAAAATTCTCTACACATGATCGGAGTATGTCCGATCGGCCCAGTTGGTCGGGAAATATTTCCAACATGTTGGAAAATTGGGTCCGACGGACATTCTGACGGAATCAGTCTGATGCATACCACACACAGTCGGATTATCCGACGACACGGTCCGATAGGACACACTCCGGCGGATTCTCCGACCGTGTGTACAAAGGCTAACTCTAGCCAATATTTCTGTAGTGCTGATTATTAATACTGGCTCAGTCACATTTAGGTATTCTTTAATTTACATTAAACATGTGCATTGCAGAAAATTTGTTGGTTTTCATTTTCGTTTTATTCGTTTTTTGGGGGGCTTTTTTGTTTTTCAGGTCATTTGTTATGATCGCAATTTGTAAAGTCGTCAATTCATAAATTCTAAAATAAAAAAATGATCAAATTCGGAAATTTGCAAATTCCTAAATTCCTAAATTTGTAAATTTGAAAATTTTAAAATTTTAAAATTAGAAAAAAAATCTGAAAATTTTAAAGAATAATTAACTAACTAATAATAACTAACTATTAAATTATAGGTATTGGAATTTCCTTTCAAATTTGGCTGTTAGTGAACGTAACGAATATGAATGTATCCAAAGTTATAATAATGATAATAATAATAAAACGTTTTTATTATTATTATTATTGTTATTTATTATTATTAATTAGTTACGTTCCATTCGTTTAACTACGGCATTTGTTATTTCAGATAATGTGTTACTTTGGATACATTCATATTAGTTATGTTCACTAACAGAAAAATTTGAAAGGAAATCCCATTAACTATAATTGAATAGTTAGTAATAGTTAAGTTATTATTAGTTAGTTATTAATTCAGATTTTCAAATTTATGAATTTCCAAATTTTCAAATTTATGAATTCACGAATTTATGAATTTTCACAAATTTGAATTTACAAATATTTGGAAAAATTCTTAAACCGGTTTTTGTTAATTCAGATATTGCTGAATGAACTAAATTGCCAAAAAACATTAAAAAACTAATTTAGAATGAAAGGAATTGCACATCTCTAATTTACATGGTAATATCCCTGGACAAGCCACAACCTTCCACATAACAGTGCACAAAGGACTATTCCACTTTGTTTTCCACAATTACCTTTCACATTTTCTAATACCTTAAAGCAAACCTGTCAGCCACTTTGAAGTTTTATAACTGTCAGTACATGTGTTATGTACATGCTTGTTCCAGGTCAGTGACTCACTAAGCAATGAACTAAACATAAGGATGACAGCCCTGGCTTATGTGGCTTCAAAACAAAGTCAGCGATGGCTGCTTCTATATTCATATCCCTGCAGGTTGTTTTTAAACATGGCACAGTTTTCAATGTAGGAAGCCCAGGACTTTCTATCTTTGGCAAAGGTCTTTTGGCATTGAAAATAAGGGACAGTCATTAGAAGTCACTTATTCAAAATCTCTAAACTACTGCCTGTCACTGATCCCTCTTCCTAACTGAAACCTTAACATTATACACCTGACCCCTAGTACCTACCCTACCATGTAACATAACATCTAAAATGAACCTTTAACTCCTAAAGCCTAATTTACATGTTAAAAAGTAGCTGGATAAACTGAATAGTGTGCAGAAAGCTGAAATGTGAAGGTCTTACTGTTCTATCCCAGATGGCAAAGATAACTTGCCACAAAATTGTGTCATTGTTGAATTGTAAGCCTGTTAGCAGAGTAAAGGTAGTCAAAACTTAGCCAGAGTTCAGGAACCAGAACGGATAGTCAGACAAGCCAAAACATCAGGGAGCCAGAAAACAGCATAGTTGAACAGCAAGCAGGATCTGGAGCCAGAAGGAATGTCAGCCAAGCAAGTCTTTAACAGGAACACAGGAGAGCGTCTCTAGAGATGTGACCAAGGTGAAGGCAGAGATCATCTGGACTGGACAGCTTAAGAAGGCAAGACTGACAAGCAGGATATCAACAGGTGAGTCACTGTGGAGAGATAGGATCTGGCAATTAGCCGACACCTGAGTTGATCTGGAGTCATGCAATATGGACTTGCTGCAATTGTGCAACAAACTTGTGAAGCCTGGCAAGTCTAGCAATAGTAATATTCAAACTTGCTTGTGAGGCCGCGTACACACGGGCGGACTGTTGGCTCAACTTTGTCCGCTGAACAGTGTTTCAGCGGACAGTCCGCTCGTGTGTGGGGCTTCAGCGGACAGTTTCAGCGGACAGTTTGACGAACAAAGTTTTTCGGAAATTCCGAAAAACTGTCCGCTGAAACTTGGTTTGAGCGAACAGTCCGCCCGTGTGTAGGCTACTTTCGAAATGAGCAAACTGTTCCCGCTCGGAGGGAAGTCTGCTAATTTCGAGCGCGTGTGCAGGTAGGCGGGGCCCGCGACGGAGACGTCGCGGGCTCCGCCGCCTGGAATGAACTTAAAGGGGAACCCCAACGCCGAAAAAAATCGGCGTGGGGTCCCCCCAAAGTCCACAACAGACCCTTGTCCGAGCACGCTACCCGGCCGGCCAGGAAAGGGGGGCGAGCGAGCGCGCCCCCCCTCCTGAGCCGTACCAGGCCGCGTGCCCTCAACATGGGGGGTGCCTTGGGGAAGGGGGGGCCGCGCGGCCCCCCCACCCCAAAGCACCTTGTCCCCATGTTGATGAGGACAAGGGCCTCTTCCCGACAACCCTGGCCGTTGGTTATCGGGGTCTGCGGGCGGGGGGCTTATCGGAATCCGGGAGCCCCCTTTAATAAGGGGGCCCCCGGATACCGGCCCCCCACCCTATGTGAATGAGTATGGGGTACAATGTACCCCTACCCATTCACCTGTAAAATAAAAGTACCCAAAAAAAAACACAACACACGAGATAAAATATTTTATTGCACAGCTCCGGGGGTCTTTCGTCTTCGGGGGTCTTCTCGCCGAACTCCGCTATCTTCTTGTAGCTCTTTTTTGCTAGCGGAGGAGTCCGGCTTTCTTCCTCCCCGCCGCCGGCCTCTTCTCCCGACTTCGGGGGTCTTGTCCCCCTCTTCGGTTCTTCTGCCGGGCCACCGCGCCTTCTTATAGCTCTTTTGCAGGCGGTGGCCCGGTCTTCTGTCGCCGCTGTCGCCGCTGTCGCCGCTGTCGCCGCCGCCTTCCGTTCTTGTTCTTCTTCTTGTTCTTCTTGTTCTTCTCCAGGAGATGTTGACACGTCGCTCTCTCCGGCCGGAATGCCAGAGCCGCGCTGTGCGGCCACTTATATAGTGACAATGGGGCGGTGTCACATGGTATATGTCACATGGGTTGGTCACATGGGTTGATGTCACATGGGGACTATGACGTCGTAAGGGGGCGGGGTCACCATGTGACCAACCCATGTGACATATACCATGTGACACCGCCCCATTGTCACTATATAAGTGGCCGCTCAGCGCGGCTCTGGCATTCCGGCCGGAGAGAGCGACGTGTCAACATCTCCTGGAGAAGAACAAGAAGAACAAGAAGAAGAACAAGAACGGAAGGCGGCGGCGACAGCGGCGACAGAAGACCGGCCCACCGCCTCTAAAAGAGCTATAAGAAGGTGCGGTGGCCCGGCAGAAGAACGGAAGGCGGCGACAGTAGAACGGAAGGCGGCGACAGAAGACCGGGCCACCGCCTGCAAAAGAGCTATAAGAAGGCGCGGTGGCCCGGCAGAAGAACCGAAGAGGGGGACAAGACCCCCGAAGACGGAAGACCCCCGGAGCTGTGCAATAAAATATTTTATCTCGTGTGTTGTGTTTTTTTTTTGGGTACTTTTATTTTACAGGTGAATGGGTAGGGGTACATTGTACCCCATACTCATTCACATAGGGTGGGGGGCCGTTATCCGGGGGCCCCCTTATTAAAGGGGGCTCCCGGATTCCGATAAGCCCCCCGCCCGCAGACCCCGACAACCAACGGCCAGGGTTGTCGGGAAGAGGCCCTTGTCCTCATCAACATGGGGACAAGGTGCTTTGGGGTGGGGGGGGGCGCGGCCCCCCCTTCCCCAAGGCACCCCCCATGTTGAGGGCACGCGGCCTGGTACGGCTCAGGAGGGGGGCGCGCTCGCTCGCCCCCCTTTCCTGGCCGGCCGGGTAGCGTGCTCGGACAAGGGTCTGTTGTGGACTTTGGGGGGACCCCCACGCCGATTTTTTTCGGCGTTGGGGTTCCCCTTTAAGTCCATTCCAGGCGGCGGAGCCCGCGACGTCTCCGTCGCGGGCCCCGCCTACCTTGACACGCGCTCGAAATGAGCGGACTGTTGCCTCGTGTGTGGGCGAGTCCGCTCATTTCAAAAGTTGCGCGGACTTAGTACGACGAACAAAGTTTGCCGTATTTGTCCGCTCAAAAAGTGCCGTGTGTGGGCGTGTTCGTTCATTCAAAAGTTTGAGCGGACTGTTTGACGAACTTAGTTTCGGCAGACAGTCCCCGCGTGTGTACGCCGCCTAAAAGTTTGTAAGCATCATTTAAAACTCAGGGGAACAAGAGGAGCATCAGACTAAGTGTAGAGGTTAAAACTTTGATTTATTTAAACCCAATAAGGTCTGAGGAAAAAACAGGAAGTTTCTAAACATGTTACTGCCCACCCCCCACGTCATCACACTTCCCTACTGATGTCAGTTCTGGCCTGAAACCATCTGCGTTCCACGCTGGTTTTCACCAGCTGCCCCCCTTCCACAGCCATGACTGGTGTGATCACCTCCATCCGCCATGGGACACTGATGATTTCCACCACGGGGAACCCCAAACCAGCCATGGAATTATTACACATGCTTGATATTACCTACTAAAACGTGCGTTGCCAATTTATTGAGTTTTAATAGATCAAAGTTTTTAGCCTCTACCCCTCTTGTTCCCTTTGGTTCTTACAGAGTTGGTTCACTTTAGGGGTTCTCCCTACATGGACTTTTAATACTCCCCTATGGACTTGCATTAGCGACTCTTTGCTTTAACCTCCCTGGCAGTATTCCCGAGTGTGGCTCGGAGTTAAATTTCAGTACCATTAGCGGTAACCGCGAGCCACACTCGGGATTGCATTGCAGGATCCTGGTGCAGTGTACTTACCTTGTCACCAGGACCCTGCTATGTCCCCCCGCTGTGTCCTCCGCCCGATCATCCGCCCAGTGGCAAATTAAAAAAGTACAAAAAACATAACACATACAGTACACTGTAATCTTACAGATAATACTGTATCAAATCATTTCACCTCCATTGTGTTCCCAGTGCTTTGTTCAGTGCCCTTTGTGCACTTTTATATTATATATTCTGTTCTTTCTGCTTGGAAACTTGAGATTGTCCATGGCAACCAAAAAGTGTCCCTTTACATCAAAAGCGGTTTTAAACCAGCTAGAAAACTGAGATAAGAAATTAGAATCACTTGCAGAATTGAGCGATAGTGATTCGCTGGGAAATACATTTTATTATTATTATTATACTATTATTTGTTATAATTATTTATAGTTATTTATTATAGTATAATTTATAATTTCGTGTTTCAAATTTTATCATACCCGGGATGTCTACTAGACTCTTGTTTGGACAGATTTAAGTGTGTTATTGCTAAGAATTGCAGGCCTACAATATAAAACGGCAAATTTCTATGCAAAATAATGTACTGCTTTGAGATAAAAAAAAATCTGACATAATCATACCTCCAGGGAGGCTACTAGTCCTCCAGCATCAAAACTCTCGCCCCCAAAACACTATTATTATAATTATACACGATTTATATAGCGCCAACAGTTTACGCAGCTCTTTACAATGTAGAGGGAGACAGCACAATTACAGTACAGTTCAATACAGAAGGGACAGGGGGTCCCTGCTCATAGCTTACATTATAAAGGGAGGGGGTGGCGGTACAAAAGGTAATAAATAAATGATTTGATGGGGGTGGTTCGGGGACAGTTTTTAGGTGGGTGTGAGATAGACTCTCTGAATAAGTGAGTTTTCAGAGATCTCCTTAAGGTGGACAGGTTGGGGGCTGATTGGATATACCAGGGCAGGGAGTTCCAGAGGATGGGAGAGGCTCTGGAGAAGTCCTGAAGGCGAGCATGAGAGGAGGTGACAAGGGAGCTAGAGAGCAGGAGGACCTGGGAGGAGGGGACAATTTGGGTGATATCTGCAGATGAGGTTGATGATGTAGCTGGGGGCGATGTTGTGGATGGCCTTGTATGTTGTGGCTAGCATTTTGAATTTTATACGGTGGGGTAGGGGAAGCCAGTGAAGGGATTGAAAGAGAGGAGCAGCAGTCACGGATCAGTTAGTGAGGTGTATTAGTCTAGCAGCAGCATTCATAATAGACTAAAGGGGGGGGGGGGGGGTAGCCTGCGTAATGGTAGATCATTAAGGAGAGAGTTGCATTAGTCAAGGCAGGAAATAGTCAAGGAGAGAATAAGTTGCTTTGTGGTGTCATTAGTCAGGAAGAGTCAAATTCTGGAGATGTTGCGGAGGTTAATACGGCAGGATTTAGCCAGTGATTTGGATGTGGGGGGCTGAAGGAGAGGTAAGAGTCAAGGATTACACCCAGCACCCTGGCATCTGTGGAGGGACCAATGGATGTCTTTTTACTATTTGTGTGTAAGCAGCGGCTTCTCTGCAGCTTTTCAGCAAACCCTTCACTAATCATAGCAATGCTCACGCTCCCTGTTAATTACAGAGCTCTAGCTGTGACTCCGTGGGAGGGGGGGGGGGGTATGTTGGGCCACTACAAGGAGGCTGTTGCCTCCACACAAAGAACAGTGGTTTTCTCAAATACTGAATGCTGGGGGAGAGGAGGTCAGACTGGCAAAAGGGAGCAATTTCACTAAGACATTTACATTTAAGCTTTCTGTAAAGTTTTTACTGTACTTAGCTACTTTTATAATCTTTAATTGGGTTTTACAGTGAATCATTCCCAATCATGTGGAAGACAAGTTCCCAATATCCAAAAATATGTCTTTACTCCCAGTTGCCAAATGGAGAGACAGAGAAGGGAAGGATGTGAAAGTAGTAGATTGCTTTTAATGCAAACCATTTATTTTATTTTGCATGGACAAAGTTCTGGTGCACCTTACTTAAATCCTCAAGCCTAACTCTAAACTTAACCCTAACCCTTCCCCTATTGTAATCCCCCCTAACTTCAGCTTAGTTTCCTTCCTATATGAATGCCAAGCATGTAGTCTCTGCTCACATCTCCGCGTTCCAAATTGAGGGCGGAATCGAAATAGCGGCAAATCACTGAATGTCCATTTATTCCCGGGGTGCTGTCTGTTGATTTTAGTAGCACCCCAAACGCGGTTCAATTTTCCCACGATTGATTAAGTGACAATCGCGGTAAAAACTTGGGAACTGAATCACAGGACACCAGTCGCCCAAAGAAATACAGGAGCTTCTTTTCGGCAACAGGCATCTCACAATTCTATTTGTGTGGTTGTAGACCCTGTACAACCCCTTTTACCTACAGGTAAACCTATATTAAGGTTTACCTGTAGGTGCTTGAAATATCTCCTAAACCTCCATGGTTTAGGAGGTATTTATGAAAGACCCAAGCGCTAATGACTACAGCTCACTCGCCCTTTAGAAATGGCCAGGGGCGCACTGACCATTGGGCCTCTCGGGCACTGCCTGAGGGCCCCAAGCCACTAGGGGGCCCCATCAGGGTTGCCAGCCTCAGTAAAACCAGGGGCAGTATGTAAAAATCTGTGTTTTTTTTACATCTGTCTCTGAAATGTCCCTTACCGACATCATTTTGGTCTAAAAATCCCGAGATTATAGCTGCCCCACCTCTCCAGTACCTTCTCAGCCAATAGAAACATGTCTGTGTATACTGTGTGTACATGTATGTGTATATTGTGTGATTGTATACTGTGTGTGTGTGTGTGTGTATACTGTGTGGCCCCATAATCTCGGATTGCCTGGGGGCCCCATAATCTCCTATTGCCCGGGGGCCCCATGAGTTGTCAGTCCACCCCTGGAAAGGGCACATCATGCCCTTTCTAATAGCCATGACTGGCAGCTTCCACGCAACTCCGGCCAGTCACAGAGCCAGAGTTTGCAGCCCTGGAAGGAAGAGGGGCGAAGATGGACACTCCCTGCTTGTGGAGATAATGGAGACATTGCGGGCTTTGGTGTCAGGTAATTGACACATAATGGGCTACTATGTGATGCATAGTAGCCCATTATGCTTTACCTTTGCAGGGAAAAAAAGGAATTAAAACCCACCAGGGTTTACTTCCTCTTTAAAGATCCATGGTGTACTGGTGATATACTGTATGCACCTACCTATTTCTCTCCATTTCCAGGAGCGTGTGCAATGGGAATATTATTCATGAGAATTTTTTTAATGCCTACCAGTTGGAGCCACAATAAGCGGCAGGGAGCAGCAAAGTATCTCTGCATAGTGGCAATTAAAAACTAGGAGGCATGATTGGACCCAGGAGCATGCTCTTTAATAGCAAGCAACAGGCAAAATCTAAACAAGTAATGAATGTGTGACTCCACTCTTGGTTTTTGAACATGGCTTGTGTAGTCTTTATGGAAATCCAACCCTGGCTAATGCCAGGCCTGATCTCCCAAGGCCAAAAGCTGCTGATCCATTTTAACGGTCTTTAAATTATGCTAACAGCCTCTCCCCTTGCTTCCTTCCTTTTTTTTTATACTACTGCCGACAAGAAACCAGAGCAGCACATCTAACTGACATTTCAATAACTTTAGCAGGTGTACATGCGAATAAAGCATATTTCACTGAGCATTATGCACTATATTTTATTCTAAAGTCAGGTAGGGAGAAAAGTTAATTTGCAATTAAATCTAAGGCCAGATGGCAAAGAAAATGAGCCTAGTCCTATTTGTATACCTGGGGTAATTTCCATTTAACTGATCCTAAAGCAAATAATTGCCTGAATTAATGCAGCTCCTAATCAGAATTCAGGAACAAAAGGCAACGGATCTTATGTTCAATTTACATTACTTAGATTTCATCACTTTTGTTTGCAGTGGACTTAAATTATAAATAATACGAAGCTTTAAGCGTCACAAGCAAGCCGTATCTGCAGATACATTGTGGGGTTGAATCTGGCCTCATACCTATGTGTGCCAAACACCCAGCACTTACATGTAATGACTGCCAAGGACTCTGACCCCTGGGGCCATAGGAATTCATTGGTCTCAGCCAATGATCCATATACCCATAGGCAACAGAACACATTGCTTGCCAATCTTAGAAGAACAGGCCAGAATGGATTTTTTTCCGCCAATCACTGTTGTCCCACTGCAAGAAAATTTGTGTTCAGGTGATGTTCCCCGTCATTTTCTTTTACCTTTGGAGATGGGTGAATCTGCTTGAGTTTGCTCCGCCAAGAGTGTGGCAAACCTGTTTCACAGTTTGGAAAACTAGAACTTCCCATGAAAGTCTGTAGGTGTGAACCTTGTTTTTATATTCAAGCCATTGTTTGATTTAATAGGCAAACTACTGTCAAAAGGAAATGGTAATTTAGGCACTGCTATGGGGGTATTTTCCTGTTGATTCAAGGGCAACATTGAAAATATATCCTTTAAATATCATGCTTAGAGGATGTCTTTAAGGGGTTGTAAAGTCTCAAGGTTCGAGTCGATCTGTTCCAGCACCCTGCACAAGCCCAGTGGCTCTAGCCACTATCTCCATCCTCATTGGATAGGATGATAGCAGCAGGAGCCATTGGCTCCGCTGCTAGCAATCAAATCCAGTGACACAGGAGCAGGGCTGAGTCCTGCTGCCTGTTGTAATAGACGCAGCAGCAAGACTCAGGATCGTGCCGGCACGGGTGCCCCTATGGAAAGCCGTGGGGGCATCCGATAAAGAGGAGGACCAGGAGAAGAGGATCAGGGCTGCTCTGTGTAAAAATCTTGCACAGAGCCGCTATGTATAACATGTTTGTTATTTAAAAAAAAAAAAAAACCTTTACAATCACTTTAATGCTGTGCATGGTGTTATGAAATAATACGATTTTGACACCCATCATATAAATCATATACACTGGCATATTTGGCTGTGAAATATACAGTATATATATATATATATATATATATATATATATATATATATATATATATACACTGTGCAAAATTATAAACGCAACACCTTATTTTGTAGACACAATAACTTTTGTCCAAAGCAATCAATATATGCTTATTGCAATTTTTATTGCCAAAAATATGTATAATACATATCGGCCTAAACTGAGAAAAAAAATTGCTTTTTTAACCGGTTCCCGACCAGCGCACGATGATGTACGTCGACAGATTGGCACGGGCAGGCATATTGGCGTACATGTACGTCCAATCTTCAATGCCGCCCTGCCATCGGGAGCGTGCTCCCGCGCTGGTCGGGACCCCCGTGAGTCCGGTCGCGGGACCCGCGGACTCGATCGCCGCGGGCATACCCGCGTTCGTCTCACGGGACGGCTGAATGGAGGAAATGCCGTGTAAACAGCATTTCTCCATTCTGCCTAGCAACTAGTGACGCTGATCTCTGCTCCATGTGATTGGAGCAGAGATCAGTGTTCACTAAATGAAAGCCCAACCCCCCCACAGTTAGTAACACACCCCTAGGAACACTTAACCCCTACACTGCCACCCACTGGTTAACCCCTTCACTTCCAGTGTCATTTACACAGGAATCACTGCATTTATATAGCAGTGATTACTGTATAAATGACAATGGTCCCAAAAATGTGTCAAAAATGTCCGATGGGTCCCCCACAATGTCGCAGTCACAATAAAAATCGCTGATCGCCGCCATTACTAGTAAAAAAAAATAATAATAAAAAATTATTAATAAAAATGCTATAAAACTATCCCTATTTTGTAAACGCTATAACTTTTGCGCAAACCAATCAATAATCGCTTATAGAGATTTTTTTTACCAAAAATATGTAGAAGAATATGTATCAGCCTAAACTGAGGGAAAAAAATGTTTTTTTATATATTTTTGGGGGATATTTATTATAACAAAAAGTGAAAAATAATGAGTTTTTTTCAAAATTGTCGCTCTATTTTTGTTTATAGCACAAAAAATAAAAACCGCAGGGGTGATCAAATACCACCAAAAGAAAGCTCTATTTGTGGGAAAAAAAGGACGTCAATTTTGTTTGGGAGCCACGTCGCACGACTGTCAGTTAAAGTGACGCAGTGCCGAATTGCAAAAAGTGGTCTGGTCTTTGACCAGCAAAATGGTCCGGTCTGTAAGTGGTTAAAAAAAATTGAGGAAGATTATAGGCCTTTTGAGCGGCTCTGTCTGAGAGACAAATCAAAAAATAATATAGCTCGAATTTATAAAATTCTATCAGAGGGGGAAGGACTGGAGGGCCCGCCCTATATTAAAAAATGGGAAAGAGAGCTGGGGATTCGATGTAGTACACAGACTATGGAGAAAATAATGAAATTAACCCATAGTGCGATGGTAGACAATAAGATGATAGAGTTGAATTATAAGTGCCTCGCAAGGTGGTACGCGACCCCAGACAAAGTGGGTAGATTTGTAATCGCGCAATCCCCAGAGTGTTGGCGGGGGTGTAAGATAATAGGAACTATGGCTCACATCTGGTGGGATTGCCCGATTATGTTAAGCATGTTTGGTTGTAAAACATATTAAGAAAAGATTGAGTTGGTGACTGAATGTATCTTTTTCTTTTTTATACCCTATTTGTAAGGAAAAAAAAACTAAATAAAGAATAAAAAAAAAAAAAAAAAATTGAGGATATTTATTATAGCAAAAAGTACAAAATATTGTGTTTCTTCAAAATTGTCGCTCTCTTTTTGTTTATAGCGCAAAAAATTAAAACCCGCAGAGATTATCAAATATCACCAAAAGAAAGCTCTACTTGTGGGGAAAAAAAGGACGTCAATTTTGTTTGGGTACAATGTCTCATGACCGCGCAATTGTCAGTTAAAGCTATGCGGTGCCAAAACGCAAAAAATGCTCTGGTCATTGTGCAGCCAAATCTTCCAGGGCTGAAGTGTTTAACCCTTTCATGACTAAGCCTGTTTTTGGAATTTGGTGTTTACAAGTTAAAATCCATATTTTCTACTAGAAAATTACTTGGAACCCCCAAACATTATATATATTTTTTTAACAGAGACTCTAGAGAATAAAACGGCGATTGTTGCAATATTTTATGTCACACGGTATTTGCGCAGCGGTGTTTTAAATGCAACTTTTTGGGAAAAGGTACACTTTGATTAATTAAAAAAAAAAAAAAACGTAAAATTATCCCATTTTTTTTGCATAATGTGAAAGATAATGTTACGCCGAGTAAATAGATACCAAACATGTCACACTTTATAATTGCACGCACTTGTGGATTGACGACAAAGTACGGTACCTAAAAATCTCAATAGGCGACGCTTTAAACATTTTTTACGGTTACCAGGTTAGCGTTACAGAGGAGGTTTAGTGCTAGAATTATTGCTCTCGCTCTGACGATCGCGGCGATACCTCACATGTGTGATTTGAACACCGTTTACATACGCGGGCGCGACTTCCGTATGCGTTTTCTTTGCTTTGCGAGCTCGCGGGGACGGCGGGCGCTTTAAAAAAAAATTTTTTATTTTTTTATTTATTTTATTTATTTTAAAATTACTAAATTGTTTAAAAAAAAATAAAAAAAAATTTTTGATCACTTTTATTGCTGTCACAAGGAATGTAAACATCCCTTGTGACAGTAATAGGTGGTGACAGGTACTCTTTATGGAGGGATCGGGGGTCTAAAAGACCCCCCACCCCTCCTTTACATTTCAGTGTATTCAGATCGCCGAAAACGGCGATTCTGAATACCGGATATTTTTTTAAAACCGGCGCCATTGGCAGCCGAGTAAACGGGAAGTGACGTCATGACGTTGCTTCCGTGTTTACTATGAGGAGACTGGAACGAAGCCGATTACGGCTTCGTTCCAGTTCCTCCCCAGCGGCCGGAGCCATCGGACACGCAATCGGTGCTCCCGATCGAGCGGGAGCACCGGTAACAGCGGCGGGAGGGGGGGACGTCCCCTCCCGCTCCTCCGGCATAACAGCCGAGCGGCTTTTAGCCGCATCGGTTGTTATGGCTGGATAGCCAATCGCCCGCTGTAAAAGACGGTACCGGGATGATGCCTGCAGGTGCGGGCATCATCCCGGTATACCCCCCAGAAGCCGAGTACGCATATCTGCGTACGCTCGGCGGGAAGGGGTTTAAAAAGGGACTGCAGATAATACAACAGGGTAACATTGACCTGTAATAGGACAATGTTAAATAGCAAGCCTAGGTTTAAGTTTACTAGAGACAAAGAGCAAAGGTTGAGCTTTTTCAGCAAGAATTAAGATACTGCAGAAGATACAACAGTTTAGGGATAGTAGGTGGATGGGTGATGCTCGTTTGACAGTATGTACCCCTGCACATTGCCTGGGATTCAACTCATATTAATGACCCTGTGTTGGAGAATTGTTTTAAATTCCTATCTAAATGTAATTAATATGGTCGCATGGCCCCATCACTTATTGTTTCTTAACGTATATTTTTATGCTTACAGTGAATACTTTGTACAGTAAAGTAAAAAGTTTCCTGAAAAAGCCATTTTCTGGCGAAACATGTCAAGCAATTATCCTTGTACATTATACAAGGATTGCATATAATCTTCTTCTTTTGAAAACAAAATAATAATAAGGATATAATAATAAGGATCTATATTAATTAATGTATCCAATAAAATGTGTTATATTTTAAATATATGTTGTAGTATATTATTTTTGTCTGGCACCTTAAAAGTCCCTGTAATGGGGATTCTGGGTTCCACAGGCCCTCCCGTCACAGCCCCCATTCCTCATCTCTCTAATATTGCCATGTCTAGTTAACCTCAACATAGCCCACCTTTCACAAGAAACTATGATGACTTTATATAGCGGAAAATGTAGTGATCCATAGTGTTCCACAACAGCATCATAATCACATGATTGGCTGGAAAATGCCAACTCAGCATTTTTCTACAATTTCCAAACTCATTATATACCGCTGGAGTGAAAAATCCTAATATGTTATTATTTATGGTATTGAGGTATGAACATGCACTACAGACAAGTGTTAATTTTGAAGTGAAATTTCAAAATATTCATTTTTAGAGGCACCGTCTCCCCCTTGTGTCATTCAGAGATAGAACTACTAGCCCCAGGGAGATCCCCCTGTCTGTGGACACCATAGTGCTACCGATCGCCGCCTCCTACCTCCACCAGCCAGGTACAGGGAAACCTCTGCAAGAGGGGAGTCAGCTGTTTTGGGACCCTGATGTAAGAGGGGGGCTTTCTGGGGACACCAATGTAAGGAAGAGGCCCTCTGGGGACACTGATGTAAGAGGAGACCTCTGGGGACACTAATGTAAGGACGGGGCCCTCTGGGGACACTGATGTAAGAGGGGGCTCTGGGGACACTAATGCAGGGGGGGCTCTCTGGGGACACTAATTTAACGGGGCCGTCTGGGGACATTGATGTAAGAGGGGGTCCTCTGGGAAGACTGATGTAAGAGGGGCCCTCTGGGGACACTAATGTAAGAGGGGGGCTCTCTTTGGACCCTGTGTACGGAGGGGCTCTCTGGGGACACTAATGTAAGAGGGAAGGCTCTCTGGGGACACTAATGTAAGCGGAAGCTCTCTTGGGACCCTGGTGTAAGGGGGAGCTCTCTGGGGAACCTGGTATAAGGGGGGGCTCTCTGGGGACCCTGATGTAAGGAGGGGCTCTCTGGGGATCCTGATGTAAGGGGGCTCTCTGGGGACTGGACCCTCATGTAAGGAGGGGCTCTCTGGGGCCCTAATGTAAGGGGAGACTCTCTGGGGACCCTAATGTAGGGGGAGGCTCTCTTGGGACACTGGTGTAAGGGGGAGCTCTCTGGGGACCCTAGTGTAAGGGGGGTTCTGGGGACCCTGGTGTAAGGAGGGACTCTCTGGGGATCCTGATGTAAGGGGGCTCTCTGGGGACCCTCATGTAAGGAGGGGCTCTCTGGGGCCTTGATATAAGGGGGGGTTCTGGGGATCCTGATGTAAGGGTAGGTTCTCTGGGGACCCTGATGTAAGGGGGCTCTCTGGGGACCCTGATGTAAGGGGAGGCTCTCTGGGGACCCTGATGTAATGGGAGGCTCTTTGGGGACACTGATGTGAGGGGAGGCTCTCTGGGGACCCTGATGTAAGGGGACTCTCTGGGAACCCTGATGTAATGGGAGGCTCTCTGGGGACCCTGATGTAAGGGGAGGCTCTCTGGGGACCCTGATGCAAGGGGGAGGCTCTCTGGGGCCCCTGATGTAATGGGAGGCTCTTTGGGGACCCTGATGTAAGGGGAGGCTCTCTGGGGACCCTGATGTAATGGGAGGCTCTCTGGGGATCCTAATGTATGGGGAGGCTCTCTGGGGACCCTGATGTAATGGGAGGCTCTCTTGGGACCCTAATGTAGGGGGAGGCTCTCTGGGGACCCTGATGTAAGGGAGAGGCTCTCTGGGGACCCTGATGTAATGGGAGCCTCTTTGGGGACCCTGATGTAATGGGAGGCTCTCTTGGAACCCTAATGTAGAGGGAGGCTCTCTGGGGATCCTGATGTAGTTGTCAGGTGTGACTGTCTGGCAATGGAAAATGGTTTACATAGCTCACAGCATCACGGGTCAGGTAGAGGGCCCCTTAGCAGAATTTTGCTTAGGGCCCCATGGAGGTCAGGATCATCACTGATTTAGTCGACTAAAATGTTTTGGTCATTTTAGTCGATGAAATTAACACTGCAACACAGCCCAACTTTCACAAGAAACTGTTATGTAGTGGAGAATGTAGTGATCCCTAGTGTTCCACAACATAGCATCATAATTATTATTATTATTATACAGGATCTATATAGCGCCAACAGTTTGGGCAGCGATTTACAGCGTTATAATCACACGATTGGCTGGGAAATGCCAACTCAGCATCAGTAGAAATCATTTGACATAAGTGACAATTATAGCAAGTCACAGATGACATATCATCTGCTTGAGCATTCATGTATGTTTTTATGCGACTCCAAAGAAAGAATTTTACAGTGAAAAGTAACAAGAACAGTTCCTGTGCCAAATCCAGAAATGTCTTAGCACTGTATTAATCAATCAATTTACACCCCTGTCTTTGCCCCTAACACCCACAAAAACAGTTCTCAAGCTGTTCCTAATTACACACTGTTGAAGGGATACCACATTGGGGCGTAGCTTTAGGATTTTTTTGTTTCATAAATCATGTTTGGAATCTTACCTTTCAATAGTGGGATTAGGGGGGGAAAAATCATATAGACGTTATTGTTATTCACACTTATTAAATATTTTATACTTATTTTCTACCAAATAGTTGTTTTCTTCTATGTGAGGCTTTTAAGCATTGTACATCTGGGCTGTGGAAAGGTTCTGCAATGCCGTAATTATCATGGGAATAACATGTCCAGCTTCATGGTCCATTCAATAGCAGTTACCGGCATATCGTAGGAATGCTTCTACCAAGTTAGTTGTTAAAATTTTTACAACTATTGCTCTAAATCATTCATGATGGAGAAGAATGTGCGAGAGATTGTGCTGCTACTCGGCATGGGTGTCTGTTAACAGACAAGAAGACACGGCATGAAGACTATCATTGATGAAAATGACAAATAACAATGGTGAATCTGTGCTCTGTCTTACACTATAGGCAGTCTATGGGGTTTGCAATTAATGCATCTCCAGGAAAATATATAAAAATACACTTTACTGCATTAGAGCTTAGTTTAAAATCGAATACAGGCAGTCCCCAGGATTAGGATTAGGTGGCACTGATGGGCACTGATATGCAGCACTGATGAGCACTGACTGATGGCTGGAACTGACAAATGGTTGGCAATGATAGATGGCACTGATAGGTGGCTGGCACTGATTGATGGCATTGATAGGTGGCTGGCAGGGCAGGACTTTGGGTGGTGGGGGCCCCTGGGCTTGAGTAACTTTCTGGCCCTACCTTCTATACATTACCATATTTATCGGCGTATAACACGCACCCCAAGTTTAGGAGGGAATTTTAAAGAAAAAAACTTTTAGGAGGGAAGTTTAAGGAAAAAACTTACATTTAAATGCCCATCAATGCAGCCTTATCAGTGTCCATCTGCAGCCTTGCCCATCCATCTGCAGCCTTGTCCAGTGTCATTGCAGCCTTGTCAGTGTAGCCTTGCCATTTGCAGCCTTGTCATTGCAGTTATGAAGTTTAAAAATGGCGCTGCCGAGATACAGATTCCTGTGTATCTCTGCGGCTCTCAGGTCCTCTCGGCGGCTCTCAGGTCCTCTGGGCGGTTCTCGGGTCCTCTTGCAGTCCCAAGCAGAGCCGAGAGTAGCCAAGTGTACTCGGCTCGGCTCACAGTCATGCCCAGTCCTTGTGTTATGTCCATCATAGGGCAGGACTGGGTGTGACTGTGAGCGGAGCCGAGCAGTGTACACTCCGCTATGTATCTCAGAGGAGCCCACGGGGCCCCCTATTGGGCTGGGCCCATGGGCTTGAGCCCAGTCAAGCCCAATGGTAAGTCTGGCCCTGGTGGCTGGCACTGATAGATGGAACTGACAGATGGCTGGTACTTATGGACATTGGGCACTGATAGATGGCATTGATAGATGGCTGGAACTGATAGGCAGCACTTACAGGCATTGGGCACTGATAGGTGGCATTTATGGGCACTGACGGGCAGGCACTGAAATGCCATGAAAGGAAAGGCTGCCTGCAATGCCCATCTTGGTACTTCTTGCACTTGGCCGCATAAAAGCAGCAGCGGCCATCTTGTTACACCCAGCCCAAACTATATGGGCTGGGTGTAACAAGATGTCTGCTGCTGGCTTACTGCGGCCGAGTGCAGGGTGTACCAAGATGGGCATCAGGATGTCCAAACGCTGACATCGACACAAGTGTCACTTCCGTTGTTATGCACGCTGACTTCTGGTTGCACCGGGTTGCCTAATCTTATGAAACACCGCCTCTCCCAGGTATCTGATCAGGCAAGTACTCACGCAAATGCTCGGTATCGGTCCCAATACCGATACTAGTATCAGTATCGGGACAACCCTAGTAATTACCTGCAATATATCTTTAACCTCTTAACCACTTACGGACCGCCCGCCACAGTTTTACGTTGGCTATTTGAAGGAGATTATCGTTGTTATGGTAGCAGCTATCTGCCATAACCCTGGTGTTCTCTTCTTCAGCGAGCGATCCGCTACAGGATAAAAGTGTTCTCTGTGGCAGATTCACTGAGAGATCACTTTTATCAGCGGCGGGAGAGGCCCCCCCTCCTGCCACAATCTGATGCCCTCCGCTGCTTACCGGAGCCGTCGGCAGCGGCGGAGGCGACCACGTCCTATCTCCTGTTAGGTATGGAGACGAGTGAGGGGAAGATGGCCCCAACCATCTCCATAACAATGCATGGAAGAAGCTACGTCAAAACGCCATTTCTGCCCACAGCTCTTAAAAGCCATTTTTTAAAAGATTTTTTTTAAATAACAATTTTTTTATTTTTTTTTGCATTTTAGTGTAAATATGAGATGTGAGATCTTTTTGACCCCAGATCTCACATTAAAGAGGTCCTGTCATGCTTTTTTTCTATTACAAGGGATGTTTACATTCCTTGTAATAGGAAGAAAAGTGATATTTTTTATATTTTTTTTAAAACAGTGTAAAAATAAAAAATTCAAGGTTAAATAAATAAGAAATTTTTTTTTAAACATGCCCCGTCCCGCCGAGCTCGCGTGCAAAAGCGAACACATATGTGAGTAGCGCCCACATATTAAAACGGTGTTCAAACCACACATGTGAGGTATCGCCATGATTGGTAGAGCGAGAGCAATAATTCTAACTCAAAACATGCAACTTGTATTTTTTAAACGTCGAATATGGAGATTTTTAAGGGTAAAAGTTTGTCGCCATTCCACGAGCGAGTACAATTTTGAAGCGTGACATGTTGGGTATCAATTTACTCTGCATAACATTATCTTTCACAATATAAAAAAAATGGGCTAACTTTATTGTTGTCTTATTTTTTTTATTCAAAATTGTCAATTTTTTCCCAAAAAAGTGCGCTTGTAAGACAAATATGGTGTGACAGAAAGTATTGCAATGACCGCCATTTTATTCTCTAGGTTGTTAGAAAAATTGTCATTTGTTGTGTTTGCAGCATATTTACTGAAATCAAAAGCTATTTAAATAAAATATTGAACAACATTTTAACTTTTTAATCATTTTAACAAGTCACGTTACATTTTAACATAGGACCCCTTATTTGATAGCAGCTTCACAAGTCTTGCATCCATTGAACTTGTGAGTTTTTGGAAAGTTTCTACTTGAATTTGTTTGCAAGATGTCAGAATAGCCTCCCAGAGCTGCTGTTTGGATGTAAATTGCCTCCCACCCTCATAGATCTTTTGCTTGAGGATGCTCCAAAGGTTTTCAATGGGATTGAGGTCAGAGGAGGTTGGAGGCCACACCATGACTTTCTCTCCTTTTATCCCCATAGCAGCCATTGATGCAGAGGTATGCATCAAGATGATTTTATTACGGAAAGCATAGTTGTTCCTTCTGTACCAGGGAAAGAAGTGGCCAGTCAGGAACTCTGCATACTTTGCAGAGGTCATCTTTACACCTTCAGGGACCCTAAAGGGGCCGACCAGCTCTCTTCCCATGATTCCGGCCCAAAACATGACTCCACCACTGCCTTGCTGATGTCGCAGCCTTGTTGGAGCAGGGTGGCCATCCACCAACCATCCAGTGCTCCATCCACCTGCCTCCCACCCTCATAGATCTTTTGCTTGAGGATGCTCCAAAGGTTCTCAATGGGATTGAGGTCAGGGGAGGATGGAGGCCACACCATGATCTTCTGTCCTTTTATCCCCATAGCAGCCATAGATGCAGAGGTATGCATGAAGATGATTTTATTACGGAAAGCATAGTTGTTCCTTCTGTACCAGGAAAGGAAGTGGTCAGTCAGGAACTCCACATATTTTGCAGAGGTCATCTTTACACCTTCAGGGACCCTAAAGCCACACCATGACTTTCTCTCCTTTTTATCCCCATAGCAGCCATTGATGCAGAGGTATGCATCAAGATGATTTTATTACGGAAAGCATAGCTGTACCAGGGAAGGAAGTGGCCAGTCAGGAACTCCGCATACTTTGCAGAGGTCATCTTTACACCTTCGGGAACCCTAAAGGGGCCGACCAGCTCTCTTCCCATGATTCCGGCCCAAAACATGACTCCACCACTGCCTTGCTGATGTTGCAGCCTTGTTGAATCAGGGTGGCTGTCCACCAACCATCCACTACTCCATCCATCTGGACCACCCAGGGTTGCATGGCACTCATCAGTGAACAGGACTGTTTGAAAATTAGTCTTCATGTATTTTTCTGCCCAATGCGGCCGCTTCTGCTTGGGAGCATTGGTTAGTGGTGGCCGAATGGAAGGTTTATGCACAGCTGCAAGACTCTGGAGGACTTTACACTTTGATGTCCGTGGGACTCCAGAGGCACCAGCAGCTTCAAATATCTGCTTGCTACTATGTAATGGTGTTTTAGCAGCTGCTCTCTTGATCCGATGCATGGATCTCGCAGAAATCTTCCTCAATGTGCCTTTATCTGCACGAAACCCGTCAAACTCTGAATCAGCCACAAATCTCTTAATAGTGCGATGATCACGCTTACGTTTTCGTGAAATATCTAATGTTTTCATACCTCGTCCAAGGCATTGAACTATTTCCAGGGCCAGAATAAGAACATCATGGGCCTGGTGCTGAGGATTTTGGTGGGGCCTTTTATAAACAATAAATAAATAAAAATGCAAACTATTTTTTGTGATAACAAATTAAATTAAAGAGAGAGAGGGAGGATGAGAGAGAGAGAGAGAGAGAGAGAGAGAGAGAGAGAGAGAGAGAAAGGGGGTGAAAGAGGTGTGAGGGGTAAGGGAGGGAGGATGTGAGAGAGAAAGGGGGGGGAGAGAGAGAGGACGCACATGAGGATGTGTGGGAATGACATCAACGCAGCCTGGCCAGGGCAAGTGACCGAAGGCACAGAACCCAGAAGGAAGACTGGGGTGAAGATGGAAGTGCCCGGGGCCCAGCCGGTTGATTACAGCACAGCACTTGAGGGCTCAGTCTGACAATTTAAGTGTACCCTAATGTGCTAATATGCTGGGCATACTTGTACATTATGGCATAACCTACCCCAGGGCCTCTAAAAAGTAGTAATGTTAGAAAAGTTTACTACCGCTTTAATATCACGAGCCTCTCATGGGGCCCCCTACTGACCCTGTGGCCCTTGGGCAGTGCCTAAGTGCATAGTTGTCAACATTTCAAAAATATTTTCAGGGACGCTTTTCTTTACAAGTGCTATATTTATAGTAGCTGACATCCCCGTGTTACTCTATACATCACAATAGTAATTACAAAATGAAATAAGTACTAATAATGGGGCAGAGCAAATATGAGGACTGTGAGGTTTCCTTTAGTTGAACTGACAAAAGTGCCCATTCTAGAGCTGGTAACATTGAGGATATTCAGTATAATTTTAAAGAACCGTTTTTGTGGGTAAGAGGCATAGGGGAGGAGTATGGATGGTATACAAGTGGGAAGTATGTGCAGGTGAGGGAGAGGAATGTGGAGGGTCTAACAGTGGGCACTATGTACATGAGAGGAGTGCAGAGGGTATGGCAGAAGGCACTTTGTACAGGAGAGGAGTGTGAAGGGTATGACAGTGGGCAGTATGCACAGCAGAGGAGTGTAGAGGGTATGACATTGGGCACTATGTATAAGAGAAGAGTGTGGAGGGTATGACAGTGAACAATATGTATAGAAGTGTGGAGGGCATGACAGTGGGCACTATGTACAGGAGAGAAGTGTGGAGAGTAGGACAGTAAGCAGTAATTACAGGAGAAGAGTGTGGAGGGAGGGTATGACGTGGGCACTATGTATAGGAGAGGAGTATGGAGGGTATGACAGTGAGTAGTATGTACAGGAGAGAAGTGTGGAGAGTATGACAGTGGGCGCTATGTATAGGAGAGAAGTGTTGGAGGTATGACAGTGGGCACTATGTATAGGAGAGGAGTATGGAGGGTATGACAGTGAGTAGTATGTACAGGAGAGGAGTGCGGAGGGTATGACAGTGGGTAGTATGTACGGGAGAGGAGTGCGGAGGGTATGACAGTGGGTGCTATGCATAGGAGAGAAGTGTTGGAGGTATGACAGTGGGCACTATGTATAGGAGAGGAGTATGGAGGGTATGACAGTGAGTAGTATGTATAGGAGAGGAGTATGGAGGGTATGACAGTGGGCAATATGTACAGGAGAGAAGTGTATGACAGTGGGCACTGTTTACAAGAGAGGAGGAGTGTGTAGGATATGACAGCGGGCGTTATGTATAGGAGAGGAGTGTGTAGGATATGACAGTGAGCAGTATGTACAGGAGAGAAGTGTGGAGAGTATGACAGTGGGCACTATGTATAGGAGAGAAGTGTAGAGAGTATGACAGCGGGCACTATGTATAGGAGAGAAGTGTGGAGAGTATGACAGTGGGCACTATGTATAGGAGAGGAGGATGAAGTAATCTGGGAAGGAAAAATGTAAAGGTTTGTGGAAGGATGTTTAGGGACTGTGTAGTGGTTAAGTGGGCCAGACATGGATTGAAATTACACCAATTAAGCAGAGACCAGCCATAGTCGATCTATGTATGGACTAGCTGGTTTTACACAAGTCAACCTATTAACCGACTTGAGTACAACCAGCCTGTCAGGTTTTCCCCCAAAACATTCAGTGCTGCCAGCTATAGTTGGCAACACTAATCATTGTATTGACTGGCAGAACACAATAACACTGCGGAAGTGATTGCCCCATTCACAGGTCAGCGGGTGAGAGGGTGTGTGGGGACAGGCTGGGGAGAGATACTAGTCAGTCCCTGGGTAGGCACTGGTTAGTATCAGAGTCAGATACACACAGGTTCCATATGCCACGATTGTTAGAGCGAGAGCAATATTTCTAACACTAGACCTCCTCTGTAACTCTAAACATGTAACCTGTAAAAAATGTAAAGCAAAATCGTGCTAACTTTAGTGTTTTTTTTATGAATGAAACAGTTTCTTTCCAAAAAAAAGTTTGAAAAATTGCTGCGCAAATATCGTATAACATAAAAAGTTGCAAAGACCACAATTTTATTCCATAGAGTGTCTGCTAAAACAATATATAATGCTTGAGGGTTCTGAGTAATTTTCTAGCATAAAAAAATGATGATTTTTACATGTAGGAGAGAAGTCTCAGAATGGGCCTGGGTGGCAAGGGGTTAATTATCATAAGTAATATACAAATAATTATTATAAGCACTGTGAGTTCATCCTCTCAGTCTGCTGCAGAGTGTTCCAGCTTGTATTTATACTGTCGCTCTGTATGCAGCTTCTGACAGGCTGTGCAAACAGCCCTGTATCTCCGGAACCATAGATGATAGCAGCCCCATATTTGAACCAGTGTTGGAGTGGGTCTTTAGCTACATACCCCCCAAAGGTGGGATCTCTGTGACTCCTGATCGCCGAGCTACAATTCCCGAAGTTGATCTTTTTTTTTTTTTGGCAAATGGGCCTATCTTGAGAAAGGGGCCTGGAGCTGCAGCTCCAATAGCCCCTATGTTAATCCGGCCCTGACTATTTCACTCTTTTCGGCCGCAGAGAGATCCTTTTTCTTCCCCATATTGCTTGAAAATGTTGCTCTGCTTAATAATGTGGAACACCCTCCTTTAGTAGTTTTTCCTTTAATTGGGCTGACCTGGCAATCAAATTATCACAGGTGTCCGAGATTGTTTTTAAGTGATCAAAAGAGCCCTGAGACACAATGCCATCCATGAGTTAAACTGAAGAACAAAATATTTAATCTTTGTGACACTGAAATAGAATTTGAATAATAATTTGGAACAGGTTGTATAGTCCAATAATAAAAAAACTCCAAGTGACAGTTCATATGGAAAAAAGTGCATGTGCAAAGTAGTCGACCAAAAATTCCACTTCATCCAATTGCTTTCACCCTCCGATGTGCACCACTCATTTGCCCCAGCCTCTCACCCCACAAGAAGACCCCTACAGGTCAAGTCAGTCCCCTATATGGATAGACACTGGATCCTCATCAATCGATCAGCTCCCACAGATATCCACAACAATCCCGGACCAAGGAGGATTTCAGGCTCATCCAATGAGGTGTTATCATGCAATAAAGAAGGGGGTCTCCATAGTGTAGTATTTCAATACACTTTAATAAAAAATGAGTAGCAACTTACAGTTCAAAACGATCAATACAGCTTAGTAAGAGAACTTCTGGTCTCAGCCACGACCGGAAGAGACGACACCCAACTGCTCACTGACGCGTTGCGTCACTGAACACGTGACTTCATCAAAGGATAATGTGCTGCCTAGGAGCACACTTAACCCTTTGATTGCCCCTGATGATAACCCTTTCCCTGCCAGTGTCATTAGTACAGTGTCAGTGCATATTTTTTAGCACTGATCGCTGAACGTGTGTCCCTGGTCCCCAAAAAGTGTCAGTTAGGTGTCCGTCCCCAATGTCGCAGTCCTCCTAAAAATCGCTAATCGCCCCCATTACTAGTAAAATAAATAAAAACTCCATAAAAATATCCCATAGTTTGTAGACGCTATAACTTTTTGCGCAAACCAATCAATATTCTCTTATTGGGATTTTTTTTACAAAAAGTATGGAGCAGAATAAATATTGGCCTAAATTGATGATTAAATTTGATGTTTTAATTTTATTTTATTGGGAATGTTTTATAGTAAAAAAGTTAAAAATATTGTTTTTCCTTTCAAAATGGTCTTTTTTTGTTTATAGCGCAAAAAATAAAAACCGTAGAGGTTACATAGTTACATAGTTACATAGTTAGTCAGGTTGAAAAAAGACACAAGTCCATCCAGTTCAACCACAAAAAATAAAAAAAATAAAATAATAATAATATCAGTGATCGAATACCATCAAAAGAAAGTTCTATTTGTGGGGAAAAAAAGGACATCAATTTTATTTGAGTCCAGTGTCACATGACCGTGTAAATTGTCAGTTAAAGCAACAGTGCGGCCTGGTCACGAAGGGGGTGAAACCTTCTGGGGCTGAAGTGGTTAAAGCCCAAGGCACTGCATTGGTTTAAAAAGAAGCCAACTGCTCTTCTACATATTTATTAAAAAAATCATCTTAGTTCTTAATTAATTCTTAAGAAAATCCTCCTATTGAAAATAATTTTTTATGTATAGTTTGTAAATATGTTATATATTCAAAAGTATTGGGCCACCTGCCTTTACACGCACATGAACTTTTATGACATCCCAGTCTTAGTCTGTAGGGTTCTATATTGAGTTGGTCCACCCTTTGCAGCTATAACAGCTTCAACTCTTCCAGGAAGGCTGTCCACAAGGTTTAGGAGTGTGTCTATGGGAATATTTGACCATTCTTCCAGAAGCGCATTTCTGAGGTCAGGCACTGATGTTGGATAAGAAGGCCTGGCTCACAGTCTCCACTCTAATTCATCCCAAAGGTATTCTATCGGGTTGAGGTCAGGACTCTGTGCAGGCCAGTCAAGTTCCTCCACCCCAAACTCGCTCATCCATATCTTTATGGACCTTGCTTTGTGGACTGGCCCAAATAATTTGGTAGAGGGGGGATTATGGTGCGGGGTTGTTCTTCAGGTTGGGATTGGCCTCTTAGTTCCAGGGAAGGGAACTCTTAAGGCGTCAGCATATAAAGACATTTTGAACAATTTCATGCTCCCAACTTTGTGAGAATAGTTTGGTGGATGACCCCTTCCTGTTCCAACATGACTGAGCACCAGTGCACAAAGCAAGGTACATAAAGACATGGATGAGTGCGTTTGGGGTGGAAGAACTTGACTGGCCTGCACAGAGTGCTGGCCTCAACCCGACAGAACACCTTTAGGATGAATTAGAGCGGAGAGTGTGAGCCAGGCCTTCTCATCCAACATCGGTGCCTAACATCAAAAATGCTCCTCCGAAAGAATGGTCAAACATTCCCATAGACACACTCCTAAACCTTGTGGACGGCCTTCCCCGAAGTGTTGAAGCTGTTATAGCTGCAAAGGGTGGGCCAAGTCAATATTGAACCCGACGGACTAAAACTGGGATGCCATTGAAGTTCATGTAAAGGCAGGCGTCCCAATATTTTTGGTAATATACTGTATGTGCAGTCTGGTTTTGATTTCAGCCCCCTGCGGCTTTGTTCAGCGGTTCAGGTGTGATTCAAACTGTATGATAATGGAAATCGCACCTGAACTATGCTCAAAATAGTACCAGACACTTTTTTAAAAAACACGATGCGGCTGGCCTGTACATCTGTAAATTGGCTCCATTGGAAAGGCTGCAGGTTCACAAAGCATGCAGATCGGATGCAGTTCAAAACGCATCCAATTTGCATATATGTCAACCAGATCTAAGGGAAAACATTGTTGCATTAAATATCCCTCTACACTTGGCAATACTAATGAGAAAAGGAGGTTCCTAATGAATATATATATTTTCCTATAAAAGTGAAATATAAACAAATAAAAAAAAATGGATACAAAATTGCTCAGTCAAAATTATCAGTCAAAAGATAAAAAAAATTGGGGGGGGGGGGGGGGGGATATAACGTAATAATCATTAGGAAGTAAGATGGTGGCAGGTAAAGCTATATATATATATATATATATATATATATATATATATATATAATACATTTTTTGAAGGTTTTTAGCTTAACCACTAGCCAACCAGCCGCCGTCAGTATACTGCGGGCAGGTTGGCTCTCCTGGGCAAATCACAGTAGCTGTACATTGGCCCTTTAAATAGCATCAGCAGGCGTGCACGCCATGTGACATAGGAGCTGGTGCACGTGCCTGGCGGCCGCAATTTCCCCCGGTCACCCGCGATCACTTACAATTTGGAGAGAGAGAATGGGGATCTATCAATGTAAACAGACAGATCTGCCATTCTGGAGAGGAGAGAGATCTGCTGTTTCTAGTGATTAGAAACAGCGATGTCTCTCTACTCCCAGTCACACTCCCTGCCCAGTTAGAAACACCTCTCTAGGACACATTTAACCCCTTGATCGCCCCCTAGTGTTAACCCCTTCCCTGTCAGTGGCATTTATACAGGCTATTTTTAGCTCTGATTGCTGTATAAATTTCAGTGGTCCCAAAAAAGTGTCAAAAGTGTCTGATCTGTCTTTTTTTTTTTTTTTTTTTTAATAAAAATGCTATAAACCTATGCCCTATTTTGTAGACGCTATAAATTTTGCGCAAACCAATCAATATAAGGTTATTGTGATTTTTTATTTTTTTTACCAAAAATATGTAGAAGAATACATATTGGCCTAAACTGAGGAAGAACTTTGTATTTAAAAAAATTTTTGGGGGATATTTATTATAGCAAAAAGTAAAAAATATATATATTTTTTAAATTGATGCTTTTTTTGTTTATAGCACAAAAAATAAAAGCCGCAGAGATGATCAAATACCACCAAAATAAAGCTCTATATGTGGGAAAAAATGACGTCAATTTTGTTTGGGTACACCGTCGCACGACTGTGAAATTGTCAGTTAAAGCGACTCAGTGAAGTCTCGCAAAAAACAGCCTGGTCATTAAGGGGGCAAATCCTTCCTGGGCTGAAGTGGTTAATAAGTTCCATCTGACAGGTTCCCCTGAAGCTTCAAACTAGACTTTTTGTTTGGTGCCTGCTGTTAGCTAATGCACAGGAGGAGAAAAGTATTAAGAGAAGCTTATAGAATTAAAGAGTAACATAGTCACCTCCCTACACGGCTGGTGCAAGGATTTTTGACACCCTAGGCGCAACCTTGTTTTGCTGCCCCCCCCCCCCGCCTTCATCCCACTTTGCCCTGCCCATGTATCTTATACCTTTTTAATGTAGCGCCCATTAAATGCAGCCCACCAGCGCCCATCAAACACAGCCTCATCAGCGCCCATCAAATTCAGCCTCACCAGCGTCCATCAATGCAGCCTCACCAGTGCCCATCAATCCTGCCTCACCAGCGCCCATCAATACAGCCTCACCAGCGCCCATCAAATGCAGCCTACTAGTGCCCATTAATGCATTCTCACCAGCACCCATCAAATGCAGCCTTCTGTACCAGCGCCCATCAATTCAGCCTCACCAGCACCCATAAAATGCAGCTTACTGTACCAGCACCCATCAATGCACCCTCACCAGCACCCATCAATGCAACCTCACCAGTGCACATCAATGCAACCTCACCAGCGTCCATCAATGCAACCTCACCAGCGCCCATCAAATTCAGCCTCACCAGTGCCCATCAATGCAGCCTCAGCAGCGCCCATCAATTCAGTCTCAGCGGCACCCATCAAATGCAGCCTACCAGTGCCCATCAATGAATGTTTGCTTGCTTCCATTCATTCAGGAGTCGGCACACAGAAACAGTCCTCCGCTGCGCCTCTGACACTATGTGCGTATCCTGAAACTTAGCCCCTGTACACACGGATATTCCAACCACAAAATACGTCTGAATTTTTTTGTCTGAAACTGGTGATACCTATACACGGTCAAAGTTGTTGGAAAAATCGATCGTTCGGAACGTGATGACGTTTGTTCGTTACGACGGGACTACGTTGAGCCTACTAGCCAATAGCTTTGATCTCGTAATTTGATCTGAGCATGCGTGGCACTTTGTCCGTTCGGAATTCTCTACAAACGGTCGGACAAGGTCCGATTGGATTTTTTGTCGGAAAATTTGAGATCCTGCTCTCAATTTTTTTCTGTCAGTATCTCTGATGGAAAAAGTCAGACAGAGCCCACACGCGATCGGATTTTCCGACAACATAATCTGATCGGACATTTTCCGTTGAAATTTTTCCGACTGTGTGTACAGGGCATAAGTTGCTTGCTGCAGAGAGAAGAGAGTAGGAACACCAGTGGCCGGGCACCCTAGGCAGCAGTGCGCCCTAAGTGGCTGCCTAGTTTGCCTAGTTGTAGCACCGGCCCTGCCCCCCTATACTGTAGCTGTGTTAACCATATAGCTCAACAGAGTTGGACTGATCACAATACTTTATGTATTACATATGTTTGGTAAATTAAAGTATCCACCATACAAAATGCAGAATTAGCTTCTTTTTTCCCTTTAGACCCCTTTCACACCACACCGGCCTTTGCGTCGGCGGTAAAACGCCGCTATTTTTAGCTGCGTTTTACCGCCGGATTTGCGGCGCATTTCAGCCGCTAGCGTCCGCGAAAGGGTTAAAACCACCGGCAATACGCCACAATAGCGGCGTTTTTCCGGCGGCATTACAGCGCTGCCCCATTGATTTCAATGGAGAGCAGTGGTGGAGGAGCGGTAAACACACCGCTCCTTCATCGCTCCAAAGAAGCTGCTGGCAGGACTTTTTTCTGACGTCCTGCAAGCGC